>NW_027397086.1:27704982-27709274 GCF_003265705.2 Callorhinus ursinus | reverse complement strand
TTTCTTTTTTTTTTTTATAAAGATTTTATTTATTTATTTGAGAGAGAGAGAGAGAGAAACAGCATGAGAGGGGAGAAGGTCAGAGGGAGAAGCAGGCTCCCCGCTGAGCCGGGAGCCCGATGTGGGACTTGATCCCAGGACTCCGGGATCATGACCTGAGCCGAAAGCAGTCGCTCAACCAACTGAGCCACCCAGGCGCCCTATCCTCCATGTTTCTTAACTGCGTTTTCTTATTTTCAAAACAATTTGTTCATCTCTGTGGTGCTCCTGAATTAATTTGTCAGGGATATTTCTCAAGTCCTTTTATTTTTTTTAATAATATTCATTCTAGGGGTGCCTGGGTGGCTCAGTCAGTTAAGCGTCCGATTCTTCAGCTCAGGTCATGATCTGGGGAGTGTGGAATGGAGCCCTGCTTCAGGCTCTCTGCTCAGTGGGAGCCTCCTCTCTCTCTCTCTCTCTCTCTGCCCCTCCCCACTCACTCATTTTCTCTCTCTAAAATAAATAAATCAATCTTTAAAAAAATAGCATTCATTCTAGACTTTATCTTGTTTGCTGAGATTTTTATTTCACTGTGGTTTTCCTTTCCACTAGTAGTGTTTCATGATTCTGTTCTCCTCTATGGATGTTCTTTATTTGCTTCTTTGAGAATCATAAACTTTTTCTTTTCTCTGTCATCTGTTTCCTTAGGAGTGCATCTTCCGTTTGTTGTTTTCCATTTTTGGTCCCACCCCACCATGACTGGTCATTTTGCAGTGTCCTCTCTGTGACTGACCAGGATATTCCATCAACAGATAGCATCCAATCCCTGGTTTATTGCACTTTTTTTTTTATTATGTTATGTTAATCACCATACATTGCATCATTAGTTTTTGATGTAGTGTTCCATGATTCATTGTTTGCGTATAACACCCAGAGCTCCATACAGAACGTGCCCTCTTTAATACCCATCACCAGGCTAACCCATCCTCCCACCCCCCTCCCCTCTGGAACCCTCTGTTTGTTTCTCAGAGTCCATTGTCTCTCATGGTTCGTTTCCCCCTTCAATTCCCCCTCTTCGTTCTTCCCCTCCTGCTATCTTCTTTTTTTTTTTTTAACATATAATGTATTATTTGTTTCAGAAGTACAGATCTGTGATTCAACAGTCTTGCACAATTCACAGCGCTCACCATAGCACATACCCTCCCCAATGTCCATCACCCAGCCACCCCATCCCTCCCACCCCCCACCACTCCAGCAACCCTCAGTTTGTTTCCCGAGATTAAGAATTCCTCGTATCAGTGAGGTCATACGATACATGTCTTTCTCTGATTGGTTTATTGCACTTTTGGTCCTGCCTCAGAAACACACCAAACCCAGAATTGGTCCTCATTTCCCTGTGACAGTCCTTGGAACTTTCAGTGGGAACTACATCCTTACAAAAATTCTGCCTTCTTCCCTCTCATGGAGCAGCATTCTTGGTTCCTCTGGGGTGTGTCTCCCTATCCCCCCACCCTGCCTGGTTGGGAAGATCAATAATCTGAATATCATCTTTAGTTAATTAGGCTTTAACAACATAGTACAGCCCTCTGTAGCACAATCTTGATTGATTTTTTTTTTTTTTAGGTGATGGGTTTCTTGAGGCAGACCCTTACAGGTTTCTGAATGACTACTAAACTTGTGAAAAGGTGCTCAACAAATTAAAATCATAATGTGATACACCCACATACTCACCAAAATGGCTACAATTTAAAAGACTGGCAAATCAAAGTATTGGTACAGGTGTGGGGTCATGGGAGAGAAGATAAAATAGAATAACCACTCTAGAAAACTGTTTCATCATGTAAAGGCCAAAGGCAGGCTGCCTCAAAATATGCCACTTTGACAAATTGATTATTTTAAATAAAAGTTACTTAAGAGACAGTTTGTGCAAGGACCCTCAGACCCTCCTCTGTCCCCCCTGAAAGTAGGAAATAAATCTCTCCCTGTACTAGGAGGTAAAGCCACATCCTTATCCCCAAAGATAGGAAATTTAGAGCCAAGAAGGCTATATAAACAATGCTTTGTCACTTTTTAAGTAATTGAAGTTCCCAAAGCTAAGTTTTCTTTGTCCTGTTAATTCTGCATAGATTTATTGTCTCTTTGTCTAAAAAGTATAAAAACTTGGTCTGACTTGGGCATTTATTTAGGTCTCAATTTCATTATTGGGCCTCTGTGCTCACCTAACAAAACTTTAGCTTTTTTCTCCTGTTAATCTGTCTCATATAAATTTAATTCTTAGTCTAGCTAGAAGACCCTGAAGGGTGGAGGAAGAAATTTTTCTTCCTTTCAGTAGTTTCTCATAAAGTAAAATGTCCACCATGATAGAGCAATTTCCACGAGAGAGGAATCCCACTTCTAGGCATATACTCAGAAGACATGAGTGCACATGTCCAAAAAAATTGTACAGGAATATTCATAGTAGCTTTATTCATGGCAGCCCAAACTGGAAGCAAACCATTTGTCCATCAACAGAAAGCTAGATAAAGAAATTGTGGTATACCCATACGGTAGTACACCACACAGCAGTATAAAGAAATGAACAATTGATATACACAACAGTAACACTGTATGATTCCATTTATAAGAAGTTCAAGAACAGACAAACCCAAGCAATGAAATCAGAATGGTGGTTATATTGTGCCATGGGCAGGGGATGGGGGCTGCGGGGCAGAGGATGATGGGAAGGAGACATGAAGTTTTCTGAGGTGAAGAACTTTTTTTTATTTGACCTAGACAATGGTTGCACAAGTGTACATACTTGTCAAAATTCATTAAACTTTACACTAAACTTGTTCACCTTTTATTTATTTTTCTAAGATTTCCTTATTTGTTTGAGAGAAAGAGAGCAGGAGCAGGAGGGGCAGAGGGAGAGGGAAAGAGAATCTCAAGCAGACTCCACACTGAGCACGCAGAGCTCCATCTCGTGAGCCTGAGATCATGACCTGAGCCGAAACCAAGAGTTGGCCACTTAACCGACTGCGCCACCCAGGCGCTCCTAAACCTGTTTGTCTTTTTATTTTATTTTATTTTATTTATTTATTTGGCAGAGACACAGTGAGAGAGGGAACACAAGCAGGAGTGGGAGAGGGAGAAGCAGGCTTCCCACCCAGCAGAAGCCCGATGTGGGGCTCGATCCCAGGACCTGGGATCATGACCTGAGCTGAAGGCAGACGCTTAACGACTGAGCCACCCAGGCGCCCCAGTTCATCTTTCAATACATAAGTTATACATCACTAAAGTACTGTTAGGATAAAGAGTTGGAGAATGGACATTGTGTGTTTTCTGATGAGGAATACATGACATATTAATGGGTTCTAAAAATAGATAGTATTTAGTTTTTATTTAATTTCACTCAGAAACTTTTTTTATTTCCTTTCACTGTGTCCATCACTAGTACTGATTTCACGCAGTTAGTTCCATTTCCAGAATTAAAATAGAACTGAGACAAGGAAAGAGAAGAAAAAATCATACATGATGTACTATGATAAAGATAGAAGTAGATTTAATTACTTAAGATAAAGCTGTAATAGAATTAACTAAGTTGTAGGTAGTGACAAATATAGGAAAAGAAGTATTTCTCCAGAGAGAAGGAAGGATATCTTGGAGGAAGTCTTTAGAGAGAAAAGGTGAGCTGAGAGCACTAATTAGCTGTATATGACCTCAGGGAAGTCACTTAATCTCTCTAGGGATGATTCCATTTTACAGATTTTCTTGTATGTTAAATGATAGGATTGAACTGAGCTCAGAGCATCATTTATTAAAGTACAATATAATAATTAATATTCCTGAGTCATCCAGGAAAGGCTAATTTCTATTCTCGGTATTTTGCTTCATTAGGTCAAGTATGTAACACATTGATTTGTAACAAAAAATTATTATTGACATATTGAATGTCTACTTTGTGCCAAGTAACGTCCTAGGTCATATACTTTGTCTTATTTAACTTACCCTTTAATTAGCAATTTTTATAATTTGTATAATTGGATCAAGTAAAAATGTTTTAAAATAACATTTATATATTTTTTCATTGTAATAATAATGTAGCATTTTTGCCAAAAACAAGGAAACATAGAAAATTCTAACAAAAAATAATCCTGTCACTTCAAAATCGATTATTATTTTGGAGCGTTATGTTGAATCTTTTAATATACATATTTGTTTTTAATTTGTTTTGTTTTATAAAACAGATCAGATTCAAAATATATTTTCTTCTTTCTTCCTTTCTTCTTCTTTCTTTCTTTCTTTCTTTCTTTCTTTCTTTCTTTCTTTCTTTC
>NW_027397086.1:27689387-27704972 GCF_003265705.2 Callorhinus ursinus | reverse complement strand
TTTCTTTCTTTCTTTCTTTCTTTCTTTCTTTCTTTCTTTCTTTCTTTTTCTTTTTCTTTCTTTCCTTTTTGAGAGAGAGAGAGAGAGAGAGCACGTGCCAGCAGGGCTGGGGGGTAAGGGAGAGAGAGAATCCCAAGCAGGCTCCATGCCCAGCACAGAGCCCAATTCAGGGCTCAATCTCACAACCCTGAGATCATGACCTGAGCTGAAATAAAGAGTCGGATGCTTAACTGACACCCACCCAGGAGCCCCTGTTTCTATCTTTTAAAAACATAATTTTTCAATAACCAAACATCATTCAATTTTTATAAATATAACTGATTAGAAAATCCATTGTTGTTGGCTATAAGAAAAAGTCTTAACACCAGTGATGTAAATTTTAGTTACATAAAAAAGTTCCTGGGGCAATGTCTCAATCGGGGTCCCTGGGGAAAACAGATGGCACACTTCAAGAGAGTAATTCGGGGAGTGTTTAACAAAGAAGCAGGTAGGGATTAGGGAAATCACAAGTAATAATGCAGTATGTGACACACTGGGCATGAGGAGGGATGAGTGGGCAGTTACAGGAATCTGTAAACAAAGAAAGCTTGCTGGAGACCCCTGCCTGATCTAAGCTCTAGTAGGCATTTGGTTAAGGGAACAAACTATAGAAATGATCCCTGAAAGTATAGTCTTAACAGCCTGCAGCAATCCTAAAGGAGAGATCAGAGGGATGAATGCCAAGACATCCCACCTGGCTCTGAACTCCTGCCTGTGCTTCCCCACTCAGATTATTCTTCCCTGCAGAAGACAGAGGGCCAGGGAGACTTTGGCGTGGTCCACACAGGGTGGCTTCCTTGGGTACAAAGCACAGTAGAAAAAGTGGAAAATGCGTCTGGAGGGGTAAATGGAAATATCTTTCTAATGGCCTGGTCTGGGTGTCAGAGAAAGTTTCTCTTAAGAAGTTATGTTGAATCTGAGATCTAAAGGATATATAGGTGTCAAGAGCATGATGAGTCCAAAGAAGACATTCAAGTGGCCAATAGGTATATGAAAAGGTGCTCAACATCACTAATCACCAGAGAAATACAAATCAAAACCACAATGAGGGGTGACTGGGTGGCTCAGTTGGTTAAGCTTCTGACTCTTGGTTTTCAGCTCAGGTCATGACCTCAGGGTGGGGAGATCGAGCCCCACATCACGCTCTGCAGGCAAGTCTGCTTGAAGATTCTCTCTCTCTGCCCCTCTCCACCCAAATAAATAAATAAATCTTAAAAAAAAACCACAATGAGATGTCAACTCACAACTGTTAGGATGGCTATAATTAAAAGACAAGAGATAACAAATGTTGGCAAGGAGGTGGAGAAAAAGGAATTCTTATACTCTGTTGATGGGGATGTAAATTGGTATAGCCATCATGGAAAACAGTATGGAGATGCCTCAAAAAATTAACAATAAAACTACTATATGATCCAAACATGCTACTTTTGGATATATATCCAAAGGAAATAAAATCAGTATCTCAAAGAGGTATATGCATTCCCGTGTTCACTGCAATATTATTCACTGTAGCTAAGATATGGAAACAACCTAAATGCTTATTGATGGATGAATGGAAAAGGAAATGTATATCTATATAGATCTATATAGATCTCATATACAAGTAAATGAAATATGTGATAATATGTAATAATAGGTGATATGTAATACAAGATATATGTTAGATATATATAAATATATATGAAATAAATAAAAATATGAGATATATAATACATCTAGCTCTCAGATACAAAGCCATAAAAAGAAGAAATCTTTTCATGTGCAACAACATGGGTGAACCTCAGGCATTATGCTGAGTAAAATAAACCAAAGACAAATACTGTATGGTATCACTCATGTGTGGAATCTAGGGGAAAAAAAAAAAGCCAGTTTCATAGAATCAGAGAATAGAATGGTGGTTATGCCAGAGGCTGGGAGAGAGGAGGAAATGCGGAAAGGTAGGTCAAAGGGTACAACTTTCAGTTAAAATAAGAGTAAGTTCTGAGGACCTAACGTATAGTAAGCATGGTGACTATAGCTAAAAATACAGTATTGTATACTTGACAGTTGCTAAGAGTAGATCTTAAGCATTCTCACACACACACACACACACACACACAGAAATAGTGCATACGGAAGAGTTAATTCGGTGAGGTTGTATTATCTTTATCTTGGTAATCATTTCACAATGTATAGTATATCAAATCATCATGTTGTACACTTTAAATATATATGTTTGTAATTATTCCTCAATGAAGTTAGAAAATTAAGAAAAAACTTTTTTTTTTTAAAGATTTTATTTATTTGAGAGAGAGAATGAGATAGAGAGAGAGCATGAGGGGGGAGGGTCCGAGGGAGAAGCAGACTCACTGCTGAGCAGGGAGCCCGATGCGGGACTCGATCCTGGGACTCCGAGATCATGACCTGAGCCGAAGGCAGTCGCTTAACCAACTGAGCCACCCAGGCGCCCAAGAAAAAACTTTTAAAGAACGTAATGAGTAAGAAAAAGAACAAACTGAACAGAGGGAATAGCTTGTGCAAAGTCCCTGAAGTAGGAGAGCAGGTTTAAGGAATTGAAAGGACAGGGGATGAGGGGCACCTGGGGGGCTCAGTTGGTTGAGCAATATAGACTCTTGATTTTGGCTCAGGTCATGGTCTCGGGGTTGTGGGATGGAGCCCCGCGTCAGGCTTTGCACTCAGTGGGGAGTCTGCTTGGGATTCTCTCTCTCTCTCTCTCTCTCCTTCTGCCCCTCCCCTAGCTCTTACAGGCTCTCTCTCTCTCAAATCAATCAATAAATTTTTTTTAAGATTTTATTTATTTATTTGACAGAGAAAGACACAGCGAGAGAGGGAACACAAGCAGGGGGAGTGGGAGAGAGAGAAACAGGCTTCCCGCTGAGCAGGGAGCCCCATGCGGGGCTCCATCCCAGGACCCTGGGACTATGACCTGAGCCGAACGCAGACGCTTAACGACTGAGCCACCCAGGTGCCCCTCAATAAATAAATCTTAAAAATAAAAAAAGAAAACAAAAAAAGGACAGTGGATGAAACAGAAAGACAAAAGGGGAGAACAGAATCCAAAGAATGAAGATTTTGGCGGGACCACATTGTAGGTTCCATTAAGGATTCTGGTTTTTATCCTTAAAAAGCCAAAGTAAGCCATTGATAAGTATTAGGCATTCAATGACAAATTAGATTTGTGTATTTAGAAAATTCCTCAGGGGAGAATGGATAAGCAGGGAGGCAAAAATGAAATGGAAGTGGGGATAGAAGTAATCCAGGTGAGAGCTTAGACTACGGTGGTAGATGGGGATGGTGAGACAAAGAAAAGTTTAAGAAATACGGGGAACATAAAATTGAGAAAACTTGGTAATATATCCAATATGGTGGTGTGGGAGTGGGGCCAGTGTCAAGGAATCTGAGATTTCTTACTTGTAAAACTAAACGGATGGAAAGCTTTTTGGAATTGGGAAATTATAAAATAGTCATAGGGGTGTCTGGCTGCCTCAGTCAGTAGAGCATGTGACTCTTGATCTTGGGGTCATGAGTTTGAGCCCTACATTTGGTGTAGAGCTCACTAAAAAAACCCAAATAAAATAGTCAATAAAGTAAAAAAAAAAAGATTTGGCTGTTTCTTTTAATGAGTTAAAGCCTATATACTCTGGATATAAAGGAAAATGGTTTAGAAGCTGAACAATGGGAGCAGAAACTATTTCTACAATTTAGGATTTGTTAGTTATTAGGGGAAGGTGATAGGCGTGGGGAGGAAGAACTGGGAGGGAGGGCAGGGGGGTGACACCAAGTAGACAATGAGGAAATAGGAACTTATGCAAAAATAGCTCAGGTTGCTGCAGATTTGAGAAACTATAAAACTCTGGAGGAAATAAAACTGCAATAACAATATTTTTCACAAAAATACAAATAAGCAAGCAAAACAAATTTAATAATTTTTACCCATTATTTATTAATTTTGCTTTTTTCTAGTTAACAGCACAGCCTACTGTTTCCATTCTTTAATTCTTTTAAAGATTTTATTTATTGATTTAAGAGAGTGAGAAGGAGCAGGGAGAGGGGCAGAGGGTGAAGGGAGAAGCAGACAGACTCCCTACGGAGCAGGGAGCAGGAAGTGGGGCTGGAGACTTCAGGATCATGACCTGAGCCAAAGGCAGATGCTTAACTGACTGAGCCACCAAGGCACCCCAAATTTTTAAGATTGTGCGCTTCCTGACGGAGGCGCCTCACTTTCTCAAGTATTTTGAATATGTCAGGACTGTCATTACCTAGTTACTTTGAACCACAGTGGTAATCCTGGGGACCAGTGTGAGGATCAATTGTCTGTCTTCTACAAACCCTCCCCAGCTATCTGCCCCTCTATTGAGGGCAGCCTTTCCTCATATTACACTACAGTGTAAGCTTCTAGAAAGCAAGACTGATGTAAGTGCGGATGGGGTAAGTACAAGTGCTTTGAAGACTAGAAGAGGATGGAAAGGTAAGTGTAGAGGCAATCTGGGTGCCATTTACCTGGTAGGTGTGGACATGAACCCTGACTCAGGCCCATATTTCCTCCTATTGCATTAAGTATTCTCATGCATGGATGTTGCGGGGTAGGGGGTTTCAAGGAACATCTCTCATATCTCCTAGTCTTTCCCTCTTACATGTTCTATCGGTCAAGTGCGGAGCCCAGGGAGGACAGTCTCCATGCCAGGTGGGTTCCTGCACAGAGTAGTCACTAATACATATTTCTGGAATAAACGCATGGGTGATGAAACTCTCGCGCAATGGAAACTTCTTGCGGTTCTCCCCCCACCCCCGAAGCCTACTCCCCCCCCAGCCCCCATTCCTTCCGCAAGCCCAAAGCCCGCGCCACCCACAATTTACACAGAGGCCCCGCCCACCTCCAGGCGGGGCGGGGCACCTGTCCCCCTGACTCCGGGATGAGCGGAACCGAGGTCAAATTCCAGGCCACAGTGCGCTTGCGCAGGAAGCGCTACCGGCTGGAGGGAGGCGGAGCCTGCAGTGTTAGACCGCGGTGATAAGGAAAACACGGAAAGGATCAGAAAGGGAGTTGGCCCTGGCTCCGAGGGGTTAGTGAAGGTGGGGCCATTTAGAGGGTGTCGGGCGTGTACTCAAAGAGAACCTGTTGGAGACTGACCTGAGTTTACACGCGATGCACCTTTTACCGCTCACAGTAGAAGTTATTGATTTTGCCTTTTTTTCAGTTAAATTTAGTGGTCAAGACCTGGTGCTTTGCAGGTTCCAATCCAGTATGACTTCGTGTGACTCTGTGGAGTTAGGCAGGTTACCTGCCCAAGCTTCAGTGTTTACCTGTATAAAATGGAGCTGGTAATAGTCATTGACCGCACGGGGCTCTTGTGAAGATAAATGAGACAGTGCGCAATAAGTGATAACTGCTATTATTATCATTATCATTAATAGCATGATAATTGTCATACTGTATTGTTTTTGGTGTGTGTGTGTGCGCGCGCGCCAGGATCTTTTGTATGTAACCTTTATGCTGGTAATCCTTGAAAAATATCAGAGTATGTAAGAAGTAACAGGAAATTCAAGACTGGAAGATGTTCTGATTTTAAAAAGGAGAAAAAAGTAGATCTTGAAAAATGTGGTCTAGTAATCTTGACTTTTACTGAGCACCAATACAAACCCAGGATGGATCATATCAAAGGTCATTTGTGAGCATTTAGAAAAAGAACTGGTGTCCATTATGAGGCAATCTGCAGTAAGAACAAATAAGTCAACCCAGACTAACCTCTTTGAATGGTAGTAAACTGATACCTCAGTGGAAAAATCTTTTTGTCTTTCTGGACTTAAGTCATCTGAAAAATATCTTAGCCTGAGGTGCTGCCCCATTGTAAGTTTCTTTCTTTCTTTCTTTCTTTCTTTCTTTCTTTCTTTCTTTCTTTCTTTCTTTCTTTCTTTTCTTTCTTTCTTTCTTTCTTTCTTTTTCTTTCTTTCTCTCTCTCTCTCTCTTTCTTTCTTTCTTTTAAGATTTTATTTATTTATTTGACAGAGAGAGAGAGCACAAGCGATGGGAGTTGCAGGCAGAGGGAGAGGGAGAAGCAGGCTCCCCGCTGAGCAGGGAGGCCCATGCAACCTGGGATCATGACCTGAGCTGAAGGCAGCCGCTTAACGACTGAGCCACCCAGACGCCCCTAATTTATTTTTTTTAAAGTGAGCTGTACACCCAACATGGGGCTTGAACTCACAACCCTGAGATTAAGAGTTGCATGCTCTACCTACTGAGCCAGGTACCCCCCATTTGACATCAATCTTACAAAGAAATATTCTTTCAGTTTCACAGGTAATAATATATATACCTTTATGTTGCAAGTAATTCAGAAAGTCAAAATAAAGCTAAAGCCTCCCAATATCCCCTCCCAATTCTACTCCCACCTCCAGTTATCTTCTCTTATCTGTTTAGTGTACACTTTGTCCAGATATTTTTAAATTTATCTATCTCTATACATGCATGACTTGTAGCTGTTAGGACTTTATTCAGCCAAATGAATACCCAACAAAAGAAAGCAGTTCATCAGTGTCATTCAGAAAGAAGCTCAGGGGCAGGCTACACATAGCCAGCAGTGCAGGGCTGCCCTGTGATATCGTCTGATACCATCAGGAGCCCAGGCTCTTTTTTTCATTTCCACCATCCACAAAAGCATCTGGATTTGTCCTCATGGTCACAAGGTGATTGCTGCTCCTCTAAGAATATATCTACACACTAGGCAGGAAAGGACAAAAGTCCTCTTCTTGGGAAGTCATCTTCTTGGGAAGCCTACCAGAACATCTGCCTACAATTCATTGGCCAGAGCTATATATATATGTGTGTGTGTGTGTGTGTATGTATATATGACTCTTCTATCAACAAGGGAGTCTAAGAAAGTAATTTACCTTTCAAGTATCTATAAAGTATAGACTGGCACAGTAAAAGCAAGTTGTGAATATCCTTCGGGTGACCCACTTTTCAGTGTCTGCTACAAAATATTGAGGTTGGTTTTGCTTTTTCCATAAATGAGCTCATACTGTATATATTTTTTGCAACTAGCCGTTTTTCCTTAGTAATATGAATTAGAACTTGGCATGTGGCATATATGAAACTTCCTTAGTTCCTTTAGCTGCTGCCTGTTACTCTCATTTCATTATTCTTTTTTTTTTAAGATTTTATTTATTTATTTGAGAGAGAGAATGAGATAGAGAGAGAGCATGAGAGGGGAGAGGGTCAGAGGGAGAAGCAGACTCCCCGCCGAGCAGGGAGCCCGATGCGGGACCCGATCCCGGGACTCTAGGATCATGACCTGAGCCGAAGGCAGTCGCTTAACCAACTGAGCCACCCAGGTGCCCTCATTTCATTATTCTAAGGCACACTTTTTCATTCACATTTTATGATCTTGAAAATTGGTATGCATCCTACAATTGTTATCAGCCTGGAATATTGACAAATATCCCTGCTTCTCTCTCTCTCGCTCCCCCTGCTGTGTTCCCTCTCTTGCTGTCTCTCTCTCTCTGTCAAATAAATAAATAAAAATCTTTTAAAAAAATTCTTTTTAAAAAAGGCTCCAGGCTATTTTACAAGGTTAACAATAGGAGACACTAGATGTGGGGGTATGTGTGAACATAATATACCATCTTTAGTTTAGAATGACCTTGACAGTTTCAAGGAGTATTAGTCAGGGATTTTATAGGATGTCCCTCAGTTTTTCTCAATATTTGATGGGGGTTATCGATTTGGGGGAGGGCAGTAACTATTAGAATTTTTTTTTAAAGATTTTATTTATTTATTTGAGAGAGAGAGAGAGAGAGCACATGAGGGGGGGAGAGAGAGAGAGAGCACACAGAGGGAGAAGCAGACTCCCCGCTGAGCAGGGAGCCCGATGCGGGACTTGATCCTGGGACTCCAGGATCATGACCTGAGCCGAAGGCAGTTGCTTAACCAACTGAGCCACCCAGGCACCCACTATTAGAATTTTTAATTGTGAAATTCTAGGTATCTAGAAAAATACTACTTGCACATATGGAAAAAGGCACGGACAAGGGTTTACTGGAGCATTATGTGAAAAAAAGGAAAAACATCTATTGATAGGGAAACAATTAAATAAACTCTGGAATAGCCATAGTGTTGAAGACCATATTTCATTGACTTCAGGAAGTCATCAATTACAGACATCATTATTTTATGTATCACTAAGAAAAATGTTCCTAATTAAACTATGACACCAAGCTTTCTTATCACTTATAATTTTTATTTCATACTTATTCAAAAAGCCAACTGAGACTTAAGACAGGGCTTTTTTTTAATTCCATATCATCCTGTGCTTACATAAAAAGGGAAGTATTCATGAAATAAATTAAGGCATGTCTAAATCTTTTCTCAGAGTCTGAACCTTCTGAATCATGTTTAGACTCAGAATCATCAATATTCCAGGCTGCTAACATCCAGTCTGCAAGTTCTGAAGCATATCCAGCAGGCAAGGACAGCTACATCACTAATGCTGCCTAGCCGGCAGCAATTGTAGGGTGCATACCAATTTTCAAGATCATAAAATGTGAATGAAAAAGTGTGCCGAGCAGGGAGCCCGATGTGGGGCTTGATCCCAGGACCCTGGGATCATGACCTGAGCCAAAGACAGATGCTTAACCGACTGAGCCACCCAGGTGCCCTGAAATTTTTCTATTTTCTATTTAATTGATCAGCTTTTCTGCCATTTTGAGTTCTATTTTGTGATCGGTATTTCTCCTAAGTCCTGTTTTCCCACGTCAAAGTTAGCAGACCTGACATTTGTTCTTCCTCTCTCTCTCTCTCTCTCTGCCTCCTTCCCTCCTGCCTTCCTTTACTTTCTATCATCAAAGTTGCAATGAACATGCCTCTTTGTAGCCACAGGCAAATATTTTTCCAGAAGAGATACCTAGAATTGGAATTGCTGTGTTAGAAATTGGATAATGAAAGGAATAGAGGAGTGCAACGAAAGCTGTTCACGGCCATCGAGGATCAAAACCAAACTCTTCATTCTGGGCACCTGGGTGGCACAGTTGGCTAAGTGTCTGTCTTTTGGTTTCAGCTCAGATCCTGATCGTACGGTCCTGGGATAGAGCCCTGCACCAGGCTCCACGCTCAGCACAGAGTCAGCCTGCGATTCTCTCTCTCTCTCCCTCTGCCCCTCCTGCTTGTGCGCTTTCTCTCTCTTAAATAAATAAATAAATAAATCTTACAAAAAACCCCAAACTCTTCATTTTTCAGTCACTAAAACTCTTTCCCAAGGTTTTGCAGCCTATTCGTGGCAGAGCAGGTCTAGAAATAGAGAACAGTGTCAAGCAGTTTTATGAAAAGTAATGCAGCCTTGCCTCCGTGTCTTTAGACATTTTCAAGGGTTTAGACCTGGCGCAACTGTCGCAGCTGGTGGAACAGTGTGTGCAGGCTGCCGGTGCCTGGGGTCTGGTGTTGAGCGCGGATGTAGATGAGCTCAAGGACAAATGTGCACCTGTGAGCACAAAATTTAGGTCTACAAACACTGGAACACTGGATTTCACTCTGGCCTGTTCCCCCATCACTTTCTGAGCTGACACTCCTCTGGATTGTTCCACCAACACTGGCTTTTGTTCTTAACAACTCCACCTGTAGTCTCTCTCTCATTTTTTTAAGATTTTATTTATTTATTTATTTATTTGAGAGAGAGAATGAGAGAGAGAGAGAGCACATGAGAGGAGGGAGGGTCAGAGGGAGAAGCAGACTCCCTGCTAAGCGGGGAGCCCGATGCGGGACTCGATCCCGGGACTCCAGGATCATGACCTGAGCTGAAGGCAGTCGCTTAACCAACTGAGCCACCCAGGCGCCCTCCACCTGTAGTCTCTTGTTCAGCGCTCCCCACTCCTGGCCCCTCATTCCTTCCCTGCACAGCCAGATCCTGCAGACTGAGGCATTTTCGTTTGTCTCAGGGCTCATGTCTTATGAGAGATACTTGGATATATTCTGGCCATTGAAGAATAGCCTACCTTTCTCCAACTCAG
Organism: Callorhinus ursinus; assembly: GCF_003265705.2. Classification (NCBI taxonomy): domain Eukaryota; kingdom Metazoa; phylum Chordata; class Mammalia; order Carnivora; family Otariidae; genus Callorhinus; species Callorhinus ursinus. The sequence continues at coordinate 27,694,934 of NW_027397086.1, read as the reverse complement.
GGAAGGAGATGTTCAGATAGAAAATTAACTCAAGGGGCACCTGGGTAGCTCAGTTGGTTAAGCGTTTGCCTTCGGCTCAGGTCATGATCCCAGGGTCCTGAGATCGAGCCCCATATCGGGCTCCCTGCTCGGCAGGAAGCCTGCTTCTCCCTCTCCCACTCCCCCTGCTTGTGTTCCCTCTCTCGCTGTCTCTCTCTCTCTCTGTCAAATAAATAAATAAAATCTTAAAAAAAAAAAAGAAAATTAACTCAAATGCACTCAGTGGTAAGATCCTAGGAGGAATATCTGAACTTCCTAAAAACTAGCTTCCTGCTTCATCTGTGCTTGATATTGTATTTAAAGAGAAAGGTGCAAAGAGACAGACTGACTTGCAGTCAGAGATTGCCTGACAGGATAGTTGTACTTTAGTGGGGTCACCACAGATCAGTCTTCCTCTATGTGATAATAATAGTTTATATTATAGGGGAACTACTAAAGAGCTTTTTATATAACTACCTCATTTAATCCTCTCAACAATTCTGTGGTGTATGTATTCTGCTTTATAAAATCACTCACCATCTTTTTTTTTTTAAGATTTTATTTATTTATTTGACACAGAGAGAGAGAGCAGCAGAGGCAGAGGGAGAAGCAGACTCCCCACTGAGCAGGGAGCCCAATGCAGGACTGGATCCCAGGACCCTGAGATCATGACATGAGCTGAGGGCAGATGCTTAACCAACTGAGCCCCCCAGGTGTCCCGATCACTCACCATCTTATAGTGACTACAATTTTCCAGAAGAGTCTCAATTTTAAAAATCTTGGTCCATTATTGTCGTTAGCTATCAAAATGCTTCAAAAGTTTTGATAGTTCATCTGAACTATGACTCCCAGACTACCTCTACCATCAGAGAGTGGACTACAGATACTTGTAATACAATTTATCCTGATATTTGGTTCAGAAAGTATGATTTCAATGCATCTGCCCACCCATGCTAGCTTCCAGCAAATACCCCCAGTTCCTGCTGTGCTGGGTGGTTATTTTTGTACTGGATGATGCCTCCTTTGCATCCCATAACTGCTGATTGAGTTAGAAGTGGACTTCTAGTCCGAAAGCAGTCAATTCATAAGCTTCCAGCTTGTGTCCTGGCATGAAATGGTGAGATGGGCCAATCACATTTTTTGTGTGGGTAAATATGAACCAAGAGACAAGGAGGTTTCTACCCTACGCCTGGGTATCCATGATGGTCAAGTGCAGGTGAATAAGCAGAGAGAGCAGTCTGGGAGATAGGGGAGAAGGAGCACAGGCACAGAGGGAGACAAAGATGGACCAAGACAAAGAGAAGGGACTGAGAGACAAGAAAAAGTCAGAGAGGTAGAGACATAGAAAGACGCACCTCAAATAAGAGAGAGAAAAAATTGGTTCCTATTGACTTTTAAGTTCCTGTGAGGCCCTGCTCAACTTAGGTTCCTGCCCTAAAAAGCCAGATGAAAGTAGTTTCTATGTCTACACTTAATTAGATTTTAGGGGGGCACCTGGGTGGCTCAGTCAGTTAAGTGTCTGCCTTCGGCTCAGGTCACAATCTGAGGGTCCTGGGATGGAGCCCCGTCATGGGGCTCCCGGCTTAGTGGGGAGCCTGCTTCTCCCTCTGCCTCTCCGCTCCCATTCTCTCTCTCTCTCTCCATCTCAAATAAATAAATAAAATCTTTTAAAAAATTGGATTTTAGGGAGACTGGATCTGGCCAGTCAAAATCATAACAGGCACATGGATAAACTAAAAACCAGTATATTAATTTGCAAAGAGAATTGTACTTTCTCAGAACTCTGGAGTGTTCAGATTGGATGATCAGTCTATTTTTCCTCCCGTAAGAAAACTTTTGCAGAAACCAACTCCTTGGTCAAGACTGCTTGGTGAGACTGGATCTGAGCAAAAGGTAGACCATTGTCAGAGTTGCTCTCAACACCAAATCAGAGTGCAATACATCATGCATCTCCAATGTGGTGATGGACTGCCTGAGGCAACCATAGGGAAGGGATGAGTCACACGGATGTGTTCTTTCTCTGTAGCTTCCTATTATTAGACTCTTTGTGGACTCCACCCTTTTGTTAACAGTTTTATAAAGAAGTTATAACAACTTTATTATTTTTTTTTTAGTATTTTTTTTTAAAGATTTTATTTATTTATTTGAGAGAGAGAGAATGAGAGATAAGAGCATGAGAGGGAAGAGGGTCAGAGGGAGAAGCAGACTCCCTGCTGAGCAGGGAGCCCGATGTGGGACTCGATCCCGGGACTCCAGGATCATGACCTGAGCCGAAGGCAGTCGCTTAACCAACTGAGCCACCCAGGCGTCCCACAACTTTATTATTAATAAGGAAGTAATAGCTAACATTTATTGAGTATTTTCTTTGAAACTTGCATTGTGCTAAGCCCTTTACAAATACAATACGTTACTGAATCATCAAACAACCCTATTAAGTAGGTATTGCTACTCTACTTTCTGGAGAAGGTTCAGACAGGTTAAGAAGCTGGTTCAAGGGCAAGGAACATGGAGAGCTAAGTTAGGAACAAAGAGAGAGCTGGGAGGGCAATGACCACATTACAGGTCTGAGTAGATATCCTGGTCACATTAGTTTTTTTTTTTTTTAAGATTTTATTTATTTGAGAGAGAGAATGAGAGAGAGAGAGCACATGAGAGGGGATAGGGTCAGAGGGAGAAGCAGACTCCCTGCTGAGCAGGGAGCCCGATGCGGGACACGATCCTGGGATCATGACCTGAGCCGAAGGCGGTCGCCCAACCAACTGAGCCACCCAGGCGCCCATGGTCACATTAGTTTTGGAGATCATTTACTCTCTTAATTCGAGAAGGAGACACATGATTAAATGTGAATTTTTCTGTGTTTCCTTAGCAGCATTTTGGCATGTGGCTCATGTCAATCACCATTATTTTAAATAAACAAAAATAACAATAGTGATACTGGTCATTTACTGAAGTGAGGACTAGCCAGTTAATCTACCTGCCAGGTAGGTATTATTATTCCTACCTTAGAATGAGAAAACAGATTCAAGGAGTGTAACTTAGTTCACAAAGATACAGGCAGTAAAGTCGGGATTCAGACAGATCTATCCGTTAAATCCACTGCTTTTCCCATACTGTACCCTCTATCAATCACATTTCTAATCTCAGTTGGCTTTCTATTTTCACACACCAATAGTTTCCTTTGGACTATGTCCTCATTTGAGAAGAAAATATTCATGGATGTCTTATGTGGCCCTGGGGAGGTAAGCTGTAGGTAGAAAAGGTGTATTGCCTTGGGTTCCAGTGAGGCGATTGTTATAAAGTTTGTCAATAGCGACCCCCTCAGGACGGTCTTAGTTTACAGGTTCTCTGGACAATTTCAAAGCCACTTGGACACAAAACAAATTATTGTTAAGATGACTAACAAGGAGGGCGCCTGGGTGGCTCAGTTGGTTAAGCGACTGCCTTCGGCTCAGGTCATGATCCTGGAGTCCCGGGATCGAGTCCCGCATCGGGCTCCCTGCTCAGCAGGGAGCCTGCTTCTCCCTCTGACCCTCTTCCCTCTCGTGCTCTCTATCTCTCATTCTCTCTCTCTCAAATAAATAAATAAAATCTTTAAAAAAAAAAAAAAGATGACTAACAAGGAGCAGGTAAAGGGGCGCCTGGGTGGCTCAGTCGTTAAGCGTCTGCCTTCGGCTCAGGTCATGATCCCAGGGTCCTGGGATCGAGCCCCGCATCGGGCTCCCTGCTTGGCGGGAGGCCTGCTTCTCCCTCTCCCATTCCCCCTGCTTGTGTTCCCTCTCTCGCTGTGTCTCTCTCTGTCAAATAAATAAATAAAATCTTTAAAAAAAAAAAAAAAGGAGCAGGTAAAACTCTTAGTTATAAGTGTCTTTATTTATTTATTTATTTATTTATTTATTTATTTATTTAATTTTTGGGTGCTCCTGATCCTGGGAAGTGTTTGGGTATTTCTCTGTAGTCAAAAGACCTGGCTCAGTCTCTGTTCTAGGGCTGTAGGTGATGGGAGCTAGGAGGGCAGCAATAGCCTCAAATCTGTAACACAAAAATGAAAAATAGGGCATGTTGGTGGTGGTGTGGAGAATACGAATCTCCGTACTTTGCTGGGGGGAATGTAAAATCATTCATTAGGCCACTAGGAAAAGCTTTTTGGCTGTTTCTTTTTGGCAGGTAAACACAGAATCACCATAGGACCCAGCAATCTCACTCCTAGGTATATATCTCAAAGAATTGAAAACAGGTACTCAAGACAAATAACATTCACAGGCATGTTAAGGGCAGCACTATTCACAAAGGTTGGAAATAATGCAAATATCCATCAATGGATGAATATATAAACAAACTGTGGTACACATACAAAGGCATATTATTCAGCCATAAAAAGGAATGAAGTACTAATAGTACTGATAGATACATTATACAAGAGGCATGAACCTAAAAATATCAAGCTAGGTGAAAGAAGCCAGACATAGAAGGCCACATACTGTGATTCCATTTATATGAAACGTCCAGAATACGTAGATCCAAAGAGTTAGAAAATAATTAGTAGTTGCTAGAGATTGGGGGGAGGAGGGAATGGGGAGTGACTGCTTAATGCCGCCAGTTTTCCTTTTGGGGTGATAAAAATGTTTCAGAGCTAGATAAAGATATTGGTTGCTCAACATCGTAAATGTAATACATGCCACTGAATTATTCATTTTAAAGGGGTTAATGTTATGTTATGTGAATTTCACCTTAATTAAAACAAAAAAGTTCAACAGCCGTTTCCGCCCTTCTGAGCTTGAAATCTTCCCAAAAGATACAGGGCATAAGAAACACATGGCCACCATCCTTGTCCTACAGTTCGATCTGTTGTACATTCATTGATCCGCTCATGAATTTCCACTTACTCAGCACAAAGTGTCTGAGCCAGGTCCTGGGCTCCAGAGGGCACAGTCCCTGCCCTAGGAGCGCGCAGCCTAGGGGGAGACACATCCCGTATATTAAAAAAGCAACCAAAACTCCGTGAAGAACCCAGCACATGAGGGTTGGTTGTTCCAAGTAGCGGGAAATCCCCAAAGAATAGGGGGCCCTTTTCAGACAGAGGACTTAGACGGAGCTAACTCGTGTCCATGGCCGCCAAATCCCTTGTGGCAAATGCATTCTTTTGTTGTTCCCGGAGATGAAACAGTTTCTCGGGCCCTCCAGGAGCTCCTCCGCAGAGGTGGCAAGAGGGAACTCAATCAGCACCGCGAGGGCCGCAAGGAGGAAGGGGGTAGGGTAGGCGGGGGCCATCCCGCGCCCCGCCCCGCGCCTCGGGGGGAGCCCGGCGGCCGCAGCTTGGGGAGGTGGGGACTGCGCGGGGCCGCGCTCCCGCCCTGCTCCGCGCCGACGGACCGGCAGCCGGCTTGTCGGCCCACGAGGGGGCGGCGGCTCCCGGGCTTTGTGGCCGCGGCGCGCGCGGCGGGGCCTGGCCGGCCGGGGGCGCGCCACCACCGCCGCCCGGCGCTCCGGAGCCCGCGGCCCTCCCGGCCGCCCCGCCTGCGAAAGGAGCCG
>NW_027397086.1:27534443-27688987 GCF_003265705.2 Callorhinus ursinus | reverse complement strand
CGGAGCCCGCGGCCCTCCCGGCCGCCCCGCCTGCGAAAGGAGCCGAGGCCGCCCGCGCTCGCGCCTCGCCGGCCCCTCCCCCGGTCGCCGCGGCCGCCGCGCCGCCGCTGCAGGTAGGAGGCTCCCCCGGGGGCCGGCCACAGTGGGGCGGGGGCCGGGGGGGGAGCGGCGTGCGGGGGCCGCGGACCGGCATGGCGGGCTTCCGGGCCGAGCCGCCGAGACCCCTGCCCCGCAGGCTGGGCGGCAGCCTCTGCGCGCCGCGATGGGACTCGGTGAGTGGGGCTGGCCTGCGGCGTACAAAGCCTCAGGGCGCGGACCTCGGGGAGATTCGGCGGCTCACCCGGGGCTCGGGGGACTCTGGCCCTACCGCCCCCACACACCCCCCGGGCCGGGGGAGCCGCTGGGGAGGAGTCCAGGCGACCGCAGTGCCCGGGTCTTCCCTCCCAGGGTCCGCGCTGTTTGCCAGGCACTGTGCTCGGCGCTTTTCCATACTTGTCTCCTTTAAGACCCCCCCAGTGCCCCGTCCGAGGGTGTAATGGGAGGGGTCCCTCAGTCAGGGGCCGAGGGCCGAGCATCATCACATCGGTGCCCGCCTGACCTTGGGAAAGCTTCTTTACTCCGAGCCTGGGCTGCTGCTACTGTAAATGAGGGTACGGTGGAGGGGGTGTTGCGGGGAAGTGCCTGCTCTAATACTACCCCCGGTACTATTGTGAGAGATAATATACATAAATGATCATAGCTAAATTTTGAGCACTTTCTCTCTACCAGGCCCCAGGTACTAAACAGTTGGCATGAGTTATCTAAATAATCACACCGGCGCTATGAGGGAGCTACTGTAAATTGCCGGAATAATCTTTATTTAGGAGTAGGAAACAGTGAAGGATTTATTTAGCTTCCCTCTTCTGATCCAGGAGATTGGTTGTTTCTTAGATGTGGTAACATTTAAGATTACAAATGTTTCTGCAGTACAGGAGAGAGGTTATAGGATGCAGGAATCTATTTGTCACGCATTTTATTTTTTTATTTTTATTTTTTTTAAAGATTTTATTTATTTGCGAGAGAGAGAATAAGAGACAGCACGAGAGGGAAGAGGGTCAGAGGGAGAAGCAGACTCCCTGCCGAGCAGGGAGCCGGATGTGGGACTCGATCCCGGGACTCCAGGATCATGACCTGAGCCGAAGGCAGTCGCTTAACCAACTGAGCCACCCGGGCGCCCGTTTGTCACACATTTTAAATGAGGTAGAAAACTATCAGGGTCGGGGGTGTGGATTTCAGCATGTCAGATGGGAGGTTGTGTTACCAAGGAAATGGTTAAATATGAATTCAAAACCATAGTTCCTGAGTTATGATTGAGGACTGTTAGGGGAATTTGGGACGACAGAGAGAAAGGGGGAGGACTGGGGAGGGGGAGAGAGAGAGGCAAGAATTCTGAAGCTCTGGAAGGTGTTGAGGAAGAGACCAGGGTTCACCACCCCAGAAGCCTTCTGGACCAGGATTCCATCCTGCCCTTAGAGACCAGGCATCCTGCTGGGATGAGATCACAGGTTGTCTTTTCTTACTCCCAGGCCACCCCAAAATTATTCAGATGGGTTGAGAGCCAGACTCTTCCCAAAATGTCATTGTCCCTTCTGGTGATTCCTGAAATTCTTTTCATGTGTTTGAGGAGATTGGGGTACTCACGGACCCTAAAGGTTGATAAGACACTTTTTTTTTTTTTAAAGATTTTTATTTATTTATTGAGAGAGAGAGAGAGAATGGTAGAGAGAGAGCATGAGAGGGAAGGAGGTCAGAGGGAGAGGCAGACTCCCTGCTCAGCAGGGAGCCCGATGCAGGACTCGATCCCGGGACTCCAGGATCATGACCTGAGCTGAAGGCAGTCGCTTAACCAACTGAGCCACCCAGGCGCCCAGGTTGATAAGACACTTAAGATACAAAGGCCTACCTGATGTAATGAAGGAGTGTGTTTTGAACACAATTCACTTGGTTAGAGGAGCTGTGGGCATAAGGAGATTATTTGGGGGTTCAGTTTGGAATGGGGAGAATGGAAGGCTTTGGACCCTGAAGAAGGCAGAGGAAGGCAGGCAGGAAAGCCTAGGGACTGTACCCCCAGGAAAGGGACTGGAAAGGGGAGCTGAGGACCTCACAACACCCATCTGCAGCCTGCTCACTCCTCGCCTACCAAGAAGGCATCCTTTCCTCTCCCCGTTTGTGGCTATTTCTTACTTGTTGTGAAAGGTAGGTCTGGGCTGGATTCAGGCTGACTTTTCTCCTGAGTAAGTAGGAAAGGCTTCTGGAGAAGGGTTCTTTTAAAACCAGGCCTTGACGGAGGTGGGTATTTGGGTGCCTAGTGATGGTGAAGGCAGGGAGCAGTGTCCATAGTGGAAAGCACAGTTGCTTTGGAGAGATAGACAGCTTGGGGTTCAAATCCTGGCTCTGCCATTTATCAGCCGTGTAATTTTTTATGAGGATAAAACAATGTTTTTTCAAAGGCCTGGTAGGGAGCTCAGCCAACACTAGTACCTTCTTCCCTGTCCATGGTGACATTCCTTCAACAAATATCTGCTGAGCACCAGCTGTCTGCTGAGTCCTAGGCTTCCTGCTTGGGATACAGAGATGAGTCAGAAATTATGGATTCCCTTATGAATTTCCCAGTCCAGTGAGGGAGATGGACACAAAGAGCACATTACAAAAAATATGGGAAGTGCTACAGGATAGTCATATACAACTGGCAGTGTGCTCACAGAGGAGTAACTAATTCACTCTGGATAGAAAACTCAGGGCCAAATTACCTCTAACAAGAGGAGTATGAGACTTTATGATAGAGATTTTGAATGCTACCACCTCCTAACTTGTCTTTTTTTTTTTTTTACCTTTGCCTTGTTTTTGCCCTGATACCTTTCTCTTAAAAAAAAAGTCTAGTTGCAGTGTGTGCATACTTTATAAGCTACCTCAGACTCATTTTAGAAGGAAGCTATTTTTTTTTTTAAGATTTTATTTATTTGACAGAGAGAGACACAGCGAGAGAGGGAACACAAGCAGGGGGAGTGGGAGAGGGAGAAGCAGGCCTCCCGCGGAGCAGGGAGCCCGATGCGGGTCTCAATCCCAGGACCCCTGGATCATGACCCAAGCCGAAGGCAGACACTCTACGACTGAGCCACCCAGGCGCCCTGGAAGCTATTGTAAATATAACAGCCCAGGCATTAATTGAGGAGCCATCACAAAAATGTCACAAGAGTTGGACCTTGAGGGATGAAAATGAGCCCTTGGTGGGGCGCATATGACTCTTGATCTCAGGGTTGTGGGTTCGAGCCCTATGTTGGGTATAGAGATTACTTAAAATTGTTTAAAAAAAGGAAAGAAAGAAAATGAGCCCTTGGTGGACCTTGGAGTAAAGGATTCCATTCAGAGGAAGCCCTGTGTACAGAGCCATGAGAACACAGCAGGTTCAAGGGCATGAAGTTGAGTTTGGTCTGCTGCATTGAAAAATATATGGAAAGAAGGGGTTGGCATGGGGTGGCAGGGGCACAGATCTGGAAAGGCCTCGAATGCTATGTGCAGCATTTGGACTTGATCACTGAGGAATGCGGGAGATGTAAGAGGTTTACATGCAGGACTGAGGCATGATCACTGTGTTTTAGGAAGAGCCCTTTGGTAGTTGTGTGGAAGAGGGGCTGGAAGTTGGGAGATCATTTTGGGAGACCAGGGCCTGACCTTAAAAATATAAGGCAACAAGGATGAGAGAGGAGGTAATAAATACTGAGGTAAAACGTATAGGAGGTCTTAGTGATTGGTTACCTGTGATGGAAGAGCATGCTGAGTTTTCTGCTTTGGGCTGCATTAAGGTGGCTGAAATCATCAGAAATCAGGTGGTTTGAGAGTAGGGGAATAATTTGTTTGCTTTTGTCCATGAATAATTGGAGATTTCGGGGCCCCTAGGTGGCTCAGTCGGTTAAGCAACCAACTCTTGGTTTTGGCTCAGGTCATGATCTCGGAGTTGTGGGATCGAGCCCCAGGTCGGGCCCTGCGCTCAGCGGGGAATCTGCTTGAGATTCTCCCCCTCCGTTTCTCCCTTCCCCTCTCTCAAATGAATAAATAAATCTTAAAAAAAAAAAAGAATTGGGGATTTCTGAGGTGCCCACGCGGACAGCTAAACAAGTGGGGATGTGTGTGGTGCTGAAGAGAGAGAATGGGGCTGGGGAGAGAGGATCTCCCTGACACCCTTACTTTCTTTTGAACAAACACTGAAAATCTGTGTGCTAAAAATACAAATAAAATGTAGTTCCAAGCCTCAGGAATTCACCCTCAGACAGTGGCAGCACTTGAGAATATGGATAGATTGCGGTACAGAGTAATTCTGAGTGCTGCAGGAGGGGTAAATACTTGGGACCTCTGGGCCAGAGATGGGAGTGAGCGCCCCTGGTTGGTCTGAAGCAGTGGGAGGGGAGGAGCGAGCACTCACAGGCAAGGAGTGGGCTGGAGTGGGAAGGCACTTTCTGTAGAGGATACTTAAAAAACGGTTCCAAGGGAATCTCAGGGAGCTTGGGGTAGAGGTGGGGAGATGGTTTAGGAAGGAGCCATGGGGAGGGAAAGGAGGGGCTGGGACTTCTAAGAACCTTCTCTAGAGGAGAGTGTGAGGGTGGAAGGACGGGAGGTAGGAGCTCTTGCCTTAAACACAAGGCTGGTTCTGCTCACAGTCACACTCAGACACAGATGGTAAAAATAAACACTTCCAAGTTACAAGGCCGCCTGGGGTGGGTGGTGATGGGGCAGAGGAGGGAGAGCATTAGAGGAAGCAAGTTCATCTCAAGGTTTAAGACTGCAAAGCCCTCTGAGGGAAGGAGGGATGATGGAGAGGGCACAGGTGAGTGGCCATCCTGGGTGGTCAGCTCTGAACCTTTGAGACCAGGTATACGGGGAGGTGGGCACAGGCACAGTAATGTCTGATTACTCCTACCTCTGGATAAAATGAAATCATGAAGCCGTCATTGTCATAGTCTGGCTCTTAAAAATTTGGCATACAAGGGCGCCTGGGTGGCTCAGTTGGTTAAGCCTCCGACTCTTGGTTTCAGCTCAGGACACAATCTTGAGGTCCTGGGATTGAGCCCCGCATTGGGCTCTGCGCTCAGCGCGGTCTGCTTCAGATTCTTTCTCCCTCTCCCTCCTGCTCACTCACTCTCTATCTCTATCAAATAAATAAATAAAATCTTTAAAAAATGTTTGGCATACAGTACAATAGCATTTACAAGAAGAAGCCAGAAGTAATTTCTGTTATAAATCCTCTGTCAAAGGAGAAGTTTTAGATAGTAGAACAGCTAGATGTGATTAGTAAAAAATGCAAACGGCAAGCAGGTTAGTTTCAACATATATTCCACAAATATGTGTCAAGTGCCTTCTGTGTACCAGGCCCTCTTCAGTTTGCTGGGGCTACAGTAATGACCAGATCCGATCATCTGCTTTTGACATTTCACCTGGAACTACTTAACCTCTAGGTTAAACCTGTGTGTGGGCCTTACGTGGTCTGATGTGCTGAGATCACTTTATTCTGTTGCAGTGTTCTCTCTCATTGGCCAGTTGCACCACCAGCTTCATAAATAATCAGAATATACCATGTATGTGTATTTGGCAGAGAACTGTGTAAATCAGGTTGCAGGAAAACCATCATAGCCGCAGAGCTATGATGGACAGCCAGTGCTGGATAGGACTTTAGAGAACACCCACTTTAGCTTTATAATTTAGAGATGAGAAACCAACAGGGAGTAAAGGGGACTTGGCTAATGTCACCCATTTGATGTCAGAGTTGAGAGCAGTGCCCTTTGAGTTCCTAGATGGGATAGTGGGGAAGGCTTGAGGGCACCTCATAGGAGAGCCTCTTGACCATGAGAAGGTTCGGAAGAGATGTTGAAAACAAATGAGGAAGCTTTGCTTTTAGGTCCTCCTGTGTTAGTGGAAACCCAGGAAGCCCCCACTTTTGCTCTGAGCCACAATTTCCTCATTTATAAGAGGATTGGACTTTTAGTTGTTTGTTTTTTTTAAGATTTTATTTATTTGAGAGTGAGCGAGCGAGCATGGGGGGAGGGGCAGTGGGAGAAGCAGACTCCCTGCTGTGCAGGGAGCCCGACGTGGGGCTTGATCCCAGGACCCTGGGACATGACCTGAGCCCAAGGCAGACACTTAACCATCTGAGCCACCCAGGCGCCCCCTGGACTTTTCATTTTAACATGTTAGGATCAATGTCGCTTCGAGAAAATGTTGTTTTGGGGATTCTGAGTCAGGGAACAGTCAACAGGCCAGGATAAGAAATGGCTTTTCACCTCTTGAGAGCAAAATGGGTCACCCATAACGTGTTGCCTTCAGCTCACTCACACACCGCTATGCGTTCTTTCTCTCCGCCTTTCCCAAGTCCTGGTCTTCCTTTGCTCCAATGCTAAGTCTAATTCCAGTCTATTCTAATGGGAATTAAGGTTCTTAATCTAGATGCCCCCAACCCTGGAGTAGTGTACCCTGGGCACATCTCTGTCACAATGTTTATCACCCCGCCTTGTCACCAGCCTGCTCTCCAAGATGCTGTACTGTGTTAGGTCTTCATTGGACTGTGACCTCCTTGATCCTAAGGAATACCCCTCTCTGTGGTTCCTGCGCAGGGTGGGAGCTCCTGGATCCTCTGCTTCTTCTGGATGCCTCCCCCCCATGTGGACACATACACACGTCCTGGTAATTCCTCAATTTGAAATAGTCTCTTGTGTGCTCCTCCTGTCCATTAACATTGCCACCACTCAGCATCGAGGCCCTTCTCAATTATTTATCTGAATGATCTCCTTCAACTCTGTGTTCATATCCTATACATTCTTAAAGATCTAGCTCAGATGTCCTCTTGTTCACGAAGAATGCAAATTACGCTCTTCCTCCTCTGCCCAAGGTGCTTTGTCCTCTTTTGTGGTGTCTGTTTCAGCGTGCTTCCCTTGTAGTTAGCAGTGTGTGCAGGCCAGCTCGCTTTCCAGGCTATCACGTTCAGCTCGTTTTTGTGTCTCCCACATAGTCTAGGACAGTACAGAGCCTTTGGCAGTTTCATGACACATCTGTTGAATTGTGCATCTATGCAGCGAGAGCCAGTAAGTATCTTGAGTATGTCTTGTAGATAGACCACTAGGGTATTTTTGGAAGTGTTTTTTTTTTTAAGATTTTTATTTATTTATTTGAGAGAGAGAGGGAGAGAGAGAGAGAGCCCGAGCGGAGGGAAAGGCAGAGGGAGAGAGACAGGTCGACTCCACACTGACCGTAGAACCCGACACGGGGCCAGTCCCAGGACTCCGAGGTCGTGACCTGAGCCAAAATCAAGAGTCGGACGCTTAATCAGCTGAGCCACCTAGGCGCCCCGGAAGCTGTTTAATATGGGTGGGACGGGTAGGAAGAACTAAAATTTATTGAAGCTTTAGTCTGTGCTTCTTCTTTACTCAAATTGCAGGGTAGTTGTGCAGATGGAGTAAGACTAGTAGGAGGTTGTGGCCTTATTTTACAGATGAAGCACTGGAGGTTAATTGATTTGGCCAAAGTCACAAGGCTCGGTGAGTGCTGAAGTCAGGATTTGAGCCCAGGTTTTCTGCATTTCTTGGTTCACTTCACTTCACTTCATGAGCAGGAATTCATTAAGGTTTAAAAGATCCTGACACCTGCCCCAGGTCTCAGCACTACCCATCTCCAGTCACGGTTCCTGTTCTGAGTACTGACTTCAAAGAACTCCTTTTCCATAAAAGGCAATAAAAGTAAAATCTGGCCAACTTGCTCTAGTCTTTGCTCAAATTTTAGGACTTAGATTGACCCTTGGTGGACTTAAAATATCATTAGATGGTGTATTAGTCAGCCTGGGCTGCCATAATAAAATACCAGAGACTAGATGGCTTAAACATCAGAAGTGCACTCCTCATAGTTCTGGAGGCTGGTAAGTCCAAGATCAAGGTGCCGGCAAGGTAAGTTTCATTCTGAGTGAAGCTGCCTCTCTAGGCTCGTAGCTTACTGCCGGCCCTCTGTGTGCTCACGGGACCTCTTTGTGAGCCCTTGGGAAGACGGAGAGGGGAGAGGGCAGGAAGGAAGGAGGGAGAGATGAAGGGAAAGGGAATGTTCTCTGACGTCTCTTATAAGGACCCTAAATCCTCTTGAATCAGGGCCCCACCTTCATCACCTTATTTAACCTTAATTACTTCCTTAAAGACCCAGTCTCTCAGTACAGTCATCCCAGGGATCAGGACTTCAACATACGAATTTTGGGGGTGTGCAAGCATTCAGTCCATAACAGATGGGTTTTTGTTTTAAAGTGGTATCAGATGTACTTACTACAGTCTCTGGTGGTTTAGTCAGTGTTAGTGTTTGGGAAATTGTGCTGTTTCCTCTGTTCTTTTTTGGTATTGGGTTCATGCTCTTACTTAGTCCTGTCTCTGAGTCTTTGCCTGGCCCAAGGGGAGTTTTCATTGCATTTGGATTTTGTTATTTTTTTTGACCATTTTTACTTTAATGCAGCTTTTGATGTACAGACTGTTATCAGGTATGATACTCATTCTGTGCATGATAGGCAGTTTGATGCCTATATCAGAATGTATTCATTCATTAAATGTTTAATGAAGGCCCATGACTGTGAGGGTCACTGGGCTGTTAGTTGAACCACAACTTGCTTTAGGACTGGTAGCACTGTTGTCTAGCACAACAGTGGACAGAAAAGATGATCTGTATTGAGCAGAGTTGAGGGGCGGGGAAGGCCCGTCTTTCTCTAACAAAAGCTGATGCAGCAGGAAAGGCTTATTATGTTGTCATCTATAACCAGTTATGGACATTGCTGGGTAGTTTTAAGCTAGAATGTGCTTTCTGGCCTCAAAGTTTCTATTAACAAGCTTCGCCTGGAGATCTCTTTGAGAAGTGTTTGTTTACTTAGGACTGTCAGGTGCTCAAGCAGAATGTCAGTGTTCCCCTGAGGCATGGACCATCTTGAAGCTATGTATCATCTCAACAGTACTTCTCAAACATACATTCTTATCAGATCAACAGCAGAAATTATTTCAGAGCTCTGGTTAGAAAGAGAGTGGTTCACCTTGGGGCGGGGTGGCTGTGGGCCCTAGGTTTGAGACATGGAGGCTGAGGTGATGGGGGGAGGTGAGGGGAAGAGCGAAGAGCCGCCAAAAGGAGATGGACAGAAGCAGGAACAGCTCCTCATAAGTAGCTCTACCCTAGGAGCTTTCCCTGCTGACAGATTGCTGATTGACATGTAATTTGAGCAGGGACAGGAGCGGCAACCAGGTCCCAAAAAGGAGAGCTAAGCAGGGTGAGGACATTGGATCTGGGTTTGAATCTGGTTCTGCCACTTACGTTTTGTGTGGCCACAGGCAGGTTACTGAGCCTCACTTTTCTGACCTGAGAAATGGAATTGGTTAGTGGGAATGAACAGCTTACTTCATGAGGCTGTTGGGAATCCATAGGGGACCTTTTGGGTACACTGCGTCATACCAGAATTCTTTTATAGCCCTGCAGAATGCAACCACATGGCCCAGCGACACCTACTGTTCTACAAAATTAAGCAAAGTAAATTGGTAACTCTGGATTTACTTAGCTAGTGATTAAATAACAGTTTAGTTAATAGGCTATTAATGGTCCCCAGGTGTTGGTAATTCTGAGTATTTGCTTTTGAGAGCAGTCGGTACTTTAATAAAGTTTTTTTTTTTAGCAGAAAATACTGTAGTGTAACAAATGGGGTCTCGGGGACTATTTTTGGGAGGATTAAATGATATAGTGCATATTAAGCACTTAGTATAGCGTCTGACCCACAGTAAGGACTCAATAAAGGTTATCTGCTATTGTTAACGGCAGTTACTAGAGACTCAACTGGTCACACGGGTCAATATACTCTCCACGAGGTCACCACCACCTGGTGGCAGCGAGTGGTACTGCATACATTGTAAGGTAGAATCATTTAATTGCTTGAAATTAATTCCATGGAATTTCAGCTCCACCAAGTATCACAGGGACTTTGTTCAGAATGTGACTTATTTGCCTGAGAGCAGGAATTCATATTTCGTTAAACAGTGAAGTGACATTTTTCACCTTCATAGTTGGCATAGAATAAAAAAAATGTTAATAGCACCACTAAACGAAGTAGGGAAACAGAAGTGCTCATGCGCTATTAGTAGGAATGTGAATTGGTACACCATTTCTGGAGGACAGATGGTGATGTAACAGAAGTCTTAAGTGATTCGTCTTTTGTCTTTTCTAGGAATTTATCTTGAAGTAAAGTTAGAAAAAAAATCTAGAAAGAAAAAGTATATAAATAAATAAATACATAGAAATAGCATTGCCTATATTGGAAAAACATAGGGAACAATTCCTTTTTCATTTGCGAATCAGATTTCTCAATCTTTATAGCAATGATTTTTTTTTAAGATTTTATTTATTTAAGGGGGTGAGAGAGAGAGAGAGCACACGAGTGGAGGAGGAGGGGTGAGGGGCAGAGGGAGAAGCAGACTCCACGCTGAGCAGGGAGCCTGATGCGGGGCTCTATCCCAGGACCCAGAGATCATGACCTGAGCCGAAGGCAGACCCTTAACTGACTGAGCCACCCAGGTGCCCCTTTATAGCAATGATTCTTAAAAAGAGTGAGAGTGTAAGGGAAGGTAGGCATATTGACATCTCCTGGTGCAGAGGAGCTGGGATGGGAGGATCAGAATTTGTTCTAGAATCTGTGTCGTTTAAGAACATTCAGTTGGGCATAGATATCTTGGTAGAGTTAGAAATAGTACAGAAGAGCTGTATTGTAGCAGGTGTATAGTAATAAATTTCTGTTTAGGGAATGTTGATTTATAGGGAATAAGAATATTGATGAATGCAAAAAATTTTGGACCTTTGGGGAAGAAGGGGCCTGGATTGGGTAATTGTAGGGACATTAGACCAGTATGATTGAAATACAGGCCTGGGACTTTAGGGGTGCAGAGATATATACCCAAAGATAAATTTCTCCTTGTTTAGCTTTGTCCAAGACCTGAGGGTCAAAGAGCCTTGACATATATCTAAATCTCTTGATCTCTGATAACTGATATTCCCCACAGTGAGTGTGGGGCAGGGTACCTGGTATTCGGAGACACTAGTCACATGAGTACTTCATTCTAACCTTAACTTTGGGGATGAGGTGGTGCACAGTGAGAGACCCTAATTGGGTTCTCTTGCCTTCATGGAAAGCCCATGCTCCTTGGCCTCAATCTCAAGGCTCTCTGATATCGCCTGGTCCTCTCCAGCTGCAGGTCTAACAGATTTCAGCTCTTCACAACTATAGTAACCCCTCCCCGGGCATAGTATGCGAATAGCTGGCTTGTAATAGTGTGATTTTAAATTAGTATACCATTTATTTAAAAGTCACAGCCTTTTCCCCTAACTTTTTATTGTGGAACTTTTCAAACATACACAAAGATGGAGAGAATAATTTAATGAATGTTTGTGTACCTGTCACCCTTGTTGATGTTCAAATGTTTCAAGTTGGTGCCTTTCAAGTTGGTTCCTAATTCTTTTGATATGAGTTGATCAGTTTTAAATGGACTGCATCATCAGTATCTTGATGCTTACCTGTTATTCCAAAAAATCAGAAGCTTTGGAAAATATAAGGACTGATGTGTTGGCCCTTTCCACAAAGGGAAACATGCAACACTCATTTTATTGCTGTATTCAGTGTTGCTTAGTGACATTCTTGCCAGAATGTATTTGAGAGATTAATTGCATAGGAAACTTCCTGTGATTAAGAGATGTGGGAAACACGTGGGGTCACAAAACGCACATAGGTTCAGGGGAGTAAGACATTTACTAAGCATTTTTTGTGTGAAAGATGCTGGCTCAGTACTGGGGAGGATGGTAAGATGACCTAAGGAAGTCATGGTTGTTGAGTAGTTTGGAATCACCCAAGGTGAGAGCCCAAGAGATAGTTGTGAAATGATACTGAGAATACTAGGGTATTTGAACTGCTAGCGGCAGCAGATTGTAGAACACAGGTTACCAGAGAGTGAGGACAGAGGTGGGGGAAATGGGAAGATAATAGACAAAGGGTCCAAAGTTGCAGTTACGTAGGATGAACAAGTCTATGTCTATAGAGAATAATACTGTATCGAATACTGGAAATATGCTGAGAGAGTAGGTTCCAGGTGCTCTTAGCACACACACAAAGATGGGAACTGTGTTGGGGTACCTGGCAGCTCATCGGTAGAACATGTGATTTTTGATCTTGGGGTTGTAAGTTCAAGCCCCACATTAGGTGTAGAGATTACTTAAAAAATAAAATCTTTCAAAAGAAAAAAGGTAACTATGCGAGGAGATGATACGTTAATTAGCTTGACTGTAGTAATAATTTCATTATGTATATGGCTATCAAATTAAATTTAGGTATATTAAATATATTTTTCTTTTTTTAAAGATTTATTTATTTATTTTAGAGAGAGGGTGGGCAGAGGGAGAGGGGGAGGGAGAGGGAGAGAGAATCCCAAGCAGACTCCCCACTGAGCAGGGAGCCTGACATGGGGCTTGATCGCATGATCCTGAGATCACGACCTGAGCCGAAATCAAGAGTTGGATCTCGAGCGACTGCACCACCCAGGCGCCCTTACATATATATTTTTAAACTAAATATATTAAAAGGTATGTAGACTTATTCTTAAAATGGAGAAATATAGTATTTCAAAAATTATAATATATAATTGATAACTTATTATATGTGAACAAAGACTTTAAAGGAATATCCGTAATAAAAATGAATATTTGGTGTGTTAAAAAAAATACCAGATTATGGGGATAGTCTAGATTCTTGACCCCCCAAGGTGCCATCTTTGTGATCTTGGAAAGTCTACTTACTGGCCCTTAGTTCCCTCAATTGAGAAAAGGGCTGTTGGCCCTTTCACCTCTGAAATTGTATGAATTATTTACATGGGACTGTACACGTAAAAGTGGCCCTCAGACCTTAGGGATCACAGACTCCAAGCCCTCATTTTAAAGATGAAGAAACAGGTTCCTCTAGGAGCATGGCCCTGTCCAAGGTCACAGACATAGTGATGGAAATGTCAGGTCTTTTGGGGTGATTTCTTGATGATTCTGAAATCTCAGTGCTTATGTTATCCATCCCATTTGGTTACACTGGCTTTTCTTGTCCTCAGCTGTGACAAAACTTTGAGAAAGCTGTTTAGTTGAAAAGCTGCCTAACATTATGAATGTGGGGAATGATCAGTTCTCTGACATTGAGCAGAAATAAATGAACAAAGTAAGAGTTCCTTTTAGATGTTCAACTTTTCTTTTTTGCGGTTACATACAAGATATTCTCAGAATGGCCAAGACCTACAATAAAGGACCTGCTTGAAAATCTTCTTTGAAGTAAAACCCCACTTCTAGTGACCTTCTGAACGTTTTTCCTGAGACTATCCTAATTCAGCATTAATGGGAGAGAAAGTCCTGCGTTTCAGGCAAGGGAATCATGTCAGGGATTAAGCTGACGTGATTTGCGGCCATTTTCCTTGCTGGAGTTAGTAATGATTGTTCCAAACTTCCTTTTCAGGATCGCTAACAGCCAGGAGAAATAGAGTGGAAAATGCAAAACAACGAAATCATAAAACCTGCCAAATACTTCTCGGAATTGGAAAAGAGCATCCTGCTTGCTTTGGTAGAAAAGTACAAATATGTGCTGGAATGCAAGAAAAGCGACGCGCGAACTATTGCACTCAAGCAGCGCACCTGGCAGGCGCTTGCGCACGAATACAACTCTCAGCCGAGCGTGTCACTGCGGGATTTCAAGCAGCTGAAGAAGTGCTGGGAGAACATCAAGGCTCGGACCAAAAAGATTATGGCCCATGAGAGGAGAGAGAAGGTGAAACGGAGCGTCAGCCCTCTTCTGAGCACCCACGTCCTGGGGAAGGAGAAGATCGCCAACATGCTGCCGGAGCAGCTGTACTTCCTGCAGAGCCCTCCCGAAGAGGAGCCCGAATACCACCCTGACAGCGCGGCCCCAGGTATTGGCTCCTGAGGCCAGCCTGCGTGCGTGTTCTCACCGGGTACCTGCTGGGCGTGTTCGTTTTACAGTCTCTTAATTCTGAGGGTGTTTATTAAAGAGAAGCTCTCATGTCAAACTTGATTCTTCCCAATTCAAAATCTGCAGGTTATCCAGAACAGGCTAGTCCTAGAAGTACAGAACGACAAAAGGCCTTGTTGCTATCCTTGTTCTCGAGGTCTCTCTCGCCTTTATCATGAAGAATAAAGGAAAGATAAGGGGCTGTGTTAATATAGTTACGAATGAAGTACCTCAGTTGCTTATCTCAACCTATGTCATCTCTATTAAAGAGAATTTCTTTGAATATTTATATTCATTCATTCAATCTTATTTTTTTTGTTTTTGTTTTTAAAGATTTTATTTATTTATGAGAGAGGGAGAGAGAGAGAGAGAGAGAGAGAGAGAGAGAGAGAGAAGCAGAGGGAGAAGCAGGCTCCCAAGGGGCAGGGAGCCCGATGCGGGACTCGATCCCAGGACCCTGGGATCATGACCTGAGCCGAAGGCAGATGCTTAACCATCTGAGCCACCCAGGCGCCCTCAATCTTACTATTTTTAAGACTTTATTTATTTGACAGGAAGAGAGAGAGAGAGGGCTCACAAGCAGGGGGAGCGGCAGAGGGAGAGGGGAAGCAGACTCTGTGCTGAATAGGGAGCCCGATGTGGGGCTCGATCCCAGGACCCTGAGATCATGACCTAAGCCGAAATCAAGAGTCGGGTGCTTAACTGACTGAGCCACCCAGGCGCCCCGTCACTCAAACTTATTTTTTACAAAAACTGTTTTTTAGGACCTATTATGCGCAAGTCACTCAGAGGCCACATTAAAATAGTGAACTATTTCAAACTTGAGAATTAAGTACTAAGACAAATATAGCAAACATCTGTTCGCATTTACCCAGATTAAAAACCAGCATTTCGACCCATTATAATATTGTGATCCACAGTTTTGGTTTGTGGCACTCTAGCAAAGTTGAGAAATTCTGGGAAAAATTCATTTTAGTTTAATATATTTTCATTGAAAACAAGAAAAAATACAGAATTTTTAGGGAAGGAAAAGACTGTCATGGAATCAAGGGTGTTGTGTGTCATATGATTATCATAGCTTGGAAAGGTTGGAATGAAGGGGCTGTTGAAATGTCTCTAGGCAAGGGGAGGGTGGTAATGTGTATAGATAAATTGCCAATAATTCTTGCCTCCTTTAAGGTAGGAATGGCCAGTTTACATAATGATTCATTGTAGTTTGCAGAAGACCCACCTTAAAGCAGAGGAATATTCCTGGGGAGGCCAGAGGGCTGCTCCAAGGACCCAGCAAGCATTTGCTTAGGAAAACCATGAACTTTGGCTTGCAGGAGGAGAAATTAGTGTCCCCAAACTAGATTGAGCTTTGTGGGAGTGGTTAGTTATAAATGACAAGAAACTATCTAAAACCAAGAATGTTATCCATATAGAGTGAAAAAGATAATAATAATAACCAAGTGAACCAAATACATGTTTTCAATTAGCACATTTTTTTTGCACTGTAGGCAGATCATCCTAGGAAGCGACATTATAATCAAAAATCTGTTTGCTGATCATTTGACCAAGATTAAGCACAGGGAGCCATTTGGATGACCATAGTGTCATGAACCTCACGTATTGTTTTCCAGTGTAGAAACCCTGCGTGAGTTTTGATTCTTGAGTTCCCAAGCCAGGGTACCTCCCAGTAGACAGTGTTGATATGGACACTGTCCCCTCTCTCTCTTACCCTTCCTTGTTAACTTCTGTTGTGGATGGGACCCTCTGCTAATTGACAGCATCCATCTCCTGGCCTCAGAGTCATTCATGCTTCGTGGGCAGTGAAGGGAGCAGTGCTGAGGGAGGGAGGCAGGTGAATCAGCAGGGCTGTTTTTCGAATTGCTCAGTTCCCTGGGAGATGTTGCTGAGGAAGATGCTGGGATAGACTGCTTTCAGTTAACATTGCAAATCTTTGATCTGGACTATTGTGTATCAGTTTCATAGGGTTATTCTAAGGGGATAGTCTTATTTCCCCATTTTCAAATTCTAGAGTAGGATCAAGCAAATTCATTACAAAAACTTTTTTCTTTCTTTTCAGAGGAAATGATGTAATTCATCTACTCATAAACATAATTTATAATTTCCAGCAAGAAGGGAATAAATATGGATTCTCAGTGTCCTTCTGTGGTGACATTTCTAGAGACTCATACTTGTAAAAGAGATTGATTAAATTGATTAAATTGTGTGTACCTATATGACATGGGAGACTTCTCTTTTTGCTGGTGATGACCAAAGCACAGCCTATGCTGACTATTCCTGTTTCTAGGTCACATCTGGAGGGCGGTGGAGAACCTTGGTGCTTTGTCAGTTGGGAAGTGTGTCCAAAGTAATCTGTTAACACTAGTAGTTAAGGTACTAGAACTCTCTTTATACATTAAAACAGCCTTGAGGTTACCTCATTTTGTATTTCAACTTACTTTCGAGAAAGAGGAAGAAAGCTGTAATTGTCAGTTATCCCTTCTGGGTCTTGGTGGGGGAAAAAGCTGAAAACTTGCAATAGGATATGGCTTTCATTTTGTGGTGTGTATTTTGTTTGACACATAGACTGTGTGTGTGCGCGTGTGTGTGTGTGTGCGCATGCTTTAATTTAGTATCTCTAACCCTGTGCTGTCTAATACAGTAGCCACAAGCCACAAGAGACTAGTAAGCACTTGAAAATGTGGATAGACTGAATTGAGATATGCTCTAAGTATACACACTGTATCATTAAGACTTAATACCAAGAAGAGAATGGAAAATCTTACTAATAATTTTTATTTTGATTACATGTTGAAAAGATAATACTTTAAATATATTGGTTAAAATATATTATTAAAATTAATTTCACCTCCATTTACTTTTTTAAGGTGGCTATGAGAAAATTTTGAATTACAGAAGTAGCTGGTATTATATTTCTATTGGACAGTGCTGTTCTAACACCTTACAGAGTGCCTGTTACAGAGTTAGGTGATTAGAGATTTGTTGAAATTTGTTGAACAGGATGGAGCCTGGCAGTATTCCACTAGAGGCCTCCCTCCAACTATTTCTTGTGTGAGATGGTTTCAGCTGTGTCATCTTGATCACCGTCCTCTGGATATTCTTAGCTTTGTCCATGACTTTCTTGAGATGTGCATCTGTATTTTTGAACACATAGTCTTAAAATTTAACACTAAGGAATGCATTTGCAAAAAACCCAGCATTTTCCCCTTAAATATATTGAAACAATTTGTATCCTATCAATTTATATTATGTGGTCATTTGGCTAACCGGTCTTTCCCATTATCTTGGGGGAACAGGTTTGCAGAACAAACTAAGGGAGCCAACAAAATGTGCTAGGGGTGGGAAGGAGGTTAAGCTGACCAAATGTCAAATACAGTTAAGAAAACTAAGCTTTCAAAAAAAAAAAACAAAACTAAGCTTTCAAGTAGTATTCAACTATCTTAAGAGAACTTATATATAATTTCATATGCTATTATATAATAGCTATTATTTCTCTATTATAAAGCTACAAGCAAATAATGCAAACATGGGTACACAAAACTATAATTAAATAATGTAAATATTTATTAATAAATTCATTATTAATCACTTTTTAATCCAATCCTCTTCTTTTGGGGTGGGAACTCCAGTACAGAGACTGAGTTATACTTCTGGTCATGGCACATTAACATCACTGGGCTGTGAAAAGCCCCTTTTTTGTGTTACTTATATGTTAATTCCCTTGTTATTTATCACCGTTAACCACGTTCATTCTTTTCTTCTGCCTCCTAATCATTCCAGTGTACTTATGTATTCTCTCACATGTTCTTGAGAGCAGACTTTGGTGTTTTGAGTGCATGTATTTTAAATTTACATAGAGTGAAAATTGTGCTATAGATACCATTCCTTTTTTTTGGCTGTTTTTCATTTAGAATTTTTAAAAAAGACTATTTAGGGGAGGCAGGGGGAGAGGGAGAGAGAGAATCTCCAGCAGACTCCCTACTGAGTGCAGAGCCCATCATGGGGCTCAGTCCCACGACCCTGAGATCCATGACCTGAACTGAAATCAAGAGTCAGATGCTTAACCAACTGAGCCACCCAGGCACCCTTCATTTAGAATGTTTTTAAGATCTAGTCCCATTTCAGTGTGTAAATCTAATTTGTTTGTCTTAGTTGACGCACGATACTCTGTAGTATGCACTCACTGCATCTTGTTTACCCAGTCAGTCCTCTTTCCTTTGTTGTGTGGAGAAGGGCTGGGGTTCGGCCTGTACACAGTTTCCTTTCCATCCGTATACTGCCACAGTAGATATTTCCTGCTGATATTAAACTTACTCCAATTGCCCAAGTTGAAGAATACCTCTTTGAGTGTTCTCTGCTCCCGGGAAAGCCCTTAGGCCTTCTGATCCATTTTGTACAAGATTGAGTTGTTTTCTACTTTGGGTGGCTTTGTTTTACCTGTGAGAGAGATTACATGGTGTGTGTTTGCAGGAGGTTACCATTCCCAGGATCGTCTTTCCAATTAAGAGAAGATTCTCCCCATCTGAACACTAGCTTCCATTCATTGAAGCTAATATTTGTTTGAAAGTTAATTAACTACTCCATCAGGCTCCTCTAGTTTTAAGCCCCAGCTTCTGCCAGAGTTTTCTTAAGAGGCCGGGATTTTTTTTTTCTTCAAAACTTATGTTAGCACACATTCAAACTAAAAAAGGATAGTTTGAAAGTAGGGTCATTTCTCTGCTCCCAGACATGACCATGCTTGTCTTCATGTTCACAGCTCTATAGAGACAAATTTGGAGATCAAAATTTGGAATAGGTGCCCATATTCCCAATAATAGAGCCTTTTGTGGGCACCTGGGTGGCTCAGTTGGTTAAGCAACTGCCTTCGGCTCAGGTCATGATCCTGGAGTCCCGGGATCGAGTCCCACATCGGGCTCCCTGCTCAGCAGGGAGTCTGCTTCTCCCTCTGACCCTCTTCCCTCTCGTGCTCTCTATCTCTCATTCTCTCTCTCTCAAATAAATAAATAAAATCTTTAAAAAAAATAATAGAGCCTTTTGTAGTGGATACGACTTGGAGGCAGCATTTTTAAGATGCATAAGTGATCAGCTGGGCAAGTGAAGTAGAGAGAGGCTGGGTGTTGTAGTAGTTGAGCTTGGATTTTGGAGTCATGCAAGACCTGGATTAGAGTCCTGGTTCTTTCAATTAGCCAAATGACTTTGGATATTGTGTTTGGTTTTCTATAATAATACCTCCCCCTCAGAAGGTTGTCTTACAACCTTAAATGAGGTGATGGGCTGCAAAGCACTAGCCTCGTGCCTGGTTCGCTACTCAGAAAATGGTAGCTGCCTTCATCATCATCATCATCATCATCATCATCAGACTCCTAAAGCCTGGAATAGTTGAGATTAAAAATGAGAATTTAGAAACGGGGAGAGATGAGCAGCATCATGAAGGCATGAACTTTTTTTTTTTTAATCTAAAAGATTTTATTTATTTGACAGACACAGCGAGAGAGGGAACACAAGCAGGGGGAAGTGGGAGAGGGAGAAGCAGGCTTCCCGCTGAGCAGGGAGCCCGATGTGGGGCTCAATCCCAGGACCCTGGGATCATGACCTGAGCCAAAGGCAGACGCTCAGCTTAATGACTGAGCCACCCGAGGGCATGCACTTCCGAGATTTAGAAGAGCATACAAAGCTCTCCTCTGGAAGGGAATCACGGAAAAAAGAGGCTAGAGGTATCAAAAAATGTCTGTGTCCAGCCTTCAAAGAAGACACTTTCAGATCTAGGACTAGATGGGAAGCAGATGAGGTAATCCTCTTTACAGTTGTTTACATCTGAGGGACCCTATTCTTAGGGCGAAGCCTTTCCCATTCCCTTATCCTGTGCCTTGGCTCTCCACTCAGAACACTGTCCTGTCTACACAGTTGTGCTGGGTTCAGTGACCCACTGAGACCAGTTCATTCCCACACATTTCTGACATGGCCAGCAGTGTCCAAGCCCTGTAGTGGGTTCTCCGCAGGGATGAGTAAGAGCCAGGTTCTGTCTTCAAAGTGTTCAGAGACCCGAAGGGGAGGTAGTTAAGCCACCAGTTTTAACAAGTGCTCTGCCAGAGGTAGGCTCAGGAGGCAGCAGGAGAGTGAAGGAAGGACAGCTAATTAAGGCCACAGCCCTCGGAGTTGGGAAAGATTCCTAGGCAGACATCTTCACTATCTTCTGGATGACACAGAGGTACTTTTTTTTTTTTTTTAAGATTTTATTTATTTATTTAATTGACAGAGAGAGAGACAGTGAGAGAGGGAACACAAGCAGGGGGAGTGGGAGAGGGAGAAGCAGGCTTCCTGCTGAGCAGGGAGCCCGACGCGGGCTGATCCCAAGACCCTGGGGCCATGACCTGAGCCGAAGGCAGACGCTTAACGACTGAGCCACCCAGGCGCCCCAACACAGAAGTACTTTTAACCTTCTCTTTCAGAAGCGAGACTTCTACCTTTCCTTTAATCTTAATTAGGGACTGGTTATGGTTGTTACCTAACCCCTTGGAGTGAAATAATCTAAACAGTAGCCATTTTCCTTTTATTAACAGAGTATTACGAGTTAGGTTTCCCCCAGTAGCCGTTAACATTCCCGGCATCCCATCTTCTGGAATAATGGAGTGGACGTAATAATGTAATCAAGTCCGTTAATAAATTGATATTATTTTTCTCCAAGGAGACAATTCTCATTATTGGAAACATAAAGCTTCCCAAGAAAGTCTTGGAGTCACAGCAGGAAGACCCCATGGGTTAGTGGAGTTAGTGTCTTCCTTATTGAAACTCCTTAATTGATAAAATGTCATGGCCCCATAAAAATACTAGTGCAAACGTATAAGCTCTTCTCCCTTTGTGTTCAGAGCTTCGGCCAATAAGTATTTACTAGGCATCCTCTGTGTACCAAGCAAAATAATTGGTGCCCAAGGATAAAAGAATGAAAAGAAATGAATAAGGCATGGTCCCAAAGTAATACTGGGATGCGGTAAGTGCCATAACCGTAGAGTACTTGTAGAGAAAGGAGAGATCTGGGGTTTCACGGATCCTGAACAAAGTACGGGTTGGGGGGAGGCTGAAAAGGAGAGTCTGGAGTAAGAGCACAGGTTTGAGCAGGTGTGGGGTCTGGGGTGGGGAGGGAAGACAGATGAATAGTTAGCCCAGCCTCAGGCTGAAGGAACAGAGACAGAATTGTGAAAAAGAGCTTGGCCTTTATTTTTTAAATATTTTAAAAGGTTTTATTTGTTTATTAGAGCGAGCACAAGTAGGGGGTAGGAGCAGAGGGAGAAGCAGACTCCCCTCTGAGTGGGAAGCCTAATGCACACTCGATCCCAGGACCCTGGGATCATGACCTGAGCCAAAGGCAGATGCTTAACTGACTGAGCCACCCAGGTGCCCCATTTTTTTTTTTTTTTTAAAGAGAGCATGGCCTTTAAAGAATGTGAAGTTTATGGTAGGATTGTAGGACGCCCAGGGTATTTTGAAGAGTAAGTCAAGAAGGATAAAGAAAGGCCAGAACCAGATTATGAGTGTTACTTAGGGTGCAATGAAAACAGAGCCAAAGATGGGAACCCCAGGGGAATATTAAAGGTGTGAGGAGGAGTGGGTGAAGCAAGAGTCTGAGTCCTGGAAGGAGGGTCGAGAAGGAGCAATCAGAGGGGAGGTGCCGAAAACTGAGCAGAGAGCCATGGTACAGAAGCTAATAAATTTCAAGGATTGTCAAGTGCTAGGGAGAGGTTACATAAGAGGGGCCCTGAAAAGTGTCTTTGAGATCTGAATATTGACCCCTAGATGGCAGTGCTAGAGGTAACAGCCAGATATCTGAGATTGCAGATGAATGGTGTGCTAGGAGGTTAGGCAGGGGAATGTAGACTCCCCTTTCTGGAACATCTGTAAGATGGCTATCCAGGGTTAAGACCTGTGACCAGGAAACAGAGCAGCGGGACCCCCGTGGAGATTGAACATAATACAACTTCACAGCTGGATGAGAGACTGAGAGAGGGCGATCAGACTGAGGGAGAACTTAATCTGAAAACCCACTGTTGGCCTCGAGTGTGGTCTTCTGCTTACTCTGAGTTGTGCACCCTTCCGTTAAGAACTTGGATCAACCTAACAAGGTCTCCAGTTCTTTATCAGCACAGTCTCGGACCACTGTTCCCGGAGTTCACAGTTATAGACATGACAGGACAAAACCCTTTATCATGACTTTTGAAGGGAACGTTGGTTTTAATTTGAGGGTTTTTCAAAATCCAGGCATGGTGCCCGTAGACATGCAGGCCAGTGCAGACGCCGTTTTGGCTCCATCCTGTGACGGGGGACCTGTCATTTGAAATAGGATCGATTTACTCTCTGCCTGTAAAATCTTTGAACGTATGTTTTCTGCTACTGTTTTTCAGAATCATTTGCTGTTTCAAATAGAGAACTGTGCGATGATGAGAAAGAGTTCATACATTTTCCAGTGTGTGAGGGGACCTCTCAACCTGAACCCTCGTGTTCAGCTGTCAGAATCACAGCCAATAAACACTACAGGAGCAAAACCTCTCAGGAAGGTGCTTTAAAAAAGATGCATGAGGAAGAACACCATCAACAAATGTCCATCTTACAGCTGCAGCTGATACAAATGAACGAGGTGCATGTGGCCAAAATCCAGCAGATAGAGCGGGAGTGTGAGATGGCAGAGGAGGAGCACAGGATAAAAATGGAAGTTCTCAATAAAAAGAAGATGTATTGGGAAAGAAAACTGCAAACTTTCACCAAGGAGTGGCCTGTCTCCTCATTTAACCGGCCCTTTCCCAATTCACCCTAAGACTGCGGGGGCGGCTCCCCTGTAACCGATCCGGAACGTGAACTCGCGGTCAGGAACTCGTAACAGAGCTACAACTAGGAAACTTAGAGCAGTAGTAGTCTCGTATTTAAGAATACATTCAGGTGAACAGCCGCACCCTGTGTCCCCCGTCAGTGGCAAACAAGCTGTTCCAGTCTCCTGAAAATGATCCCTTCCAGTGCTAGAATTCTGAATGTAATGTATCTTAATTAGAATTCATACAAGAACCATGTACGAGTGTTGTTGTTGTATTTTTTTAATCAGATTGCAAGTGTGACTATTAAGAAGTGTGGCTGTTTTTTTTTTGTGGTTTTTTTTTTTTTAAGTAGACAGCAGAACTTTTCTATCCAAATGAACAGGCTGCTGTTGAAAGCGGGTGAAAGACCTGGGAGGCCGCACGTTGCTTCTGCGGTGGTGGGGCTGTTGCTCAGAGCTCGCTGGAGGTCTTTAGGGGACCTCCCTGAGAGCCACGCACACAGCACCTCTTATTTTTTTGTTTTGTTTTTGTTTTCCAGTGGCGTTCTTTGAGTGGCTTTCCCGATTTTAAACAGTCCAGTATTTGGAAGGATATTTTCTAATGTGGTTCATAAGCTGCCTTTGAAGCCCTTTCCCCAAATAGTGGCTCCAGCAGTGGTGCTTTGGTGGAACTAAAGCTGTAACTGCTTTGAGGGAGACACGTTCATTTAGATTTCTATGATCTGTCATGTCGCTTTTATTAAAAGATAAGACTTGCAATTTTATAGTCACACAGCATATGTTTTTTAAAGGTGCTGCCTCCCCCACTCTGCTCGTTTTTTGCTTTCCCTCTGTAGTGTCCTCCCAACTTTGTGCTACTGAGTTAATGGTGCCCTGTTTTTAATCTCCAGCCACCTAGGGAAAGGCCCTTCCTTCACCGTGCTCATGGTGCTACCCAACAGTAATGCTGTGTAGTTTGCATTGCACAGTTAGCACTGGGCTTCTTAAGAACCCATTACCAACATATTCGGAAATATGGATGGGCAAATGGATATTTTGGTTGAGTTGTGATAGAGCTTCTCCTGTAGCCTAGTGTTAAAAACAGTTCTGGGATGTTGGGCACGGCAGTTGCTGGAACAAGCAAAGTGACACCATGTGCCAAGGCAGGTCAGCAGTTTCTGAGTGTGAAATGTCAAGGCCGTGTGGTGGGGAAAGAGAAGTATGTGTGGCAGAGGCTATGTCGGGAGTGTAGGGCTAGGAGTCAGGGCCTGAATTCTGATCGTGGCTCTGCCTCAACTTGCTATGTGACCTGGGGTAACTCCTTTGAATCCGTGGCTCTGGTCTTTCCTGTCCAAACGACAAGGGAGTCGGTCTGGATAATGTTCCGAATCTGCTACAACTCCTTGACTGTGGTATGGTATGGTCTGCATAGCCTTGGATGGGTACCGCTAGTATCACAGTTGTCCAGAGGGTATGGGTCAACAGGGAAGAATTGATTACTGCATTGGCTCAGCTTCCAGCCCTCATAATTTTGGAATTTGGGTCCTGGGGACTGTAAGTTCAGTAAGATAAACATACACATGTTATTGATGCACTGCATAAAACTTAAGTGGATATCAGTTTATTCTCTCCTCTGATATTTTAAATATCTTAGAGGAACCAGTGATTTGAAGGAAAGGTGTGAAGACTAATCTTTGAAAGGAAGGATCCTTCTGAAAGGATTTCTGTTCTTTGTTTAGTTTTTACCAAATGGACCCTTTAGACAAGACACATCTGGATAAAGTCCCAAGCTTAAATGGTTTATGGGAGACAGGACTTGACCTTCATGCCCTCCCACTCCCTCCGGATTAGGGCAGGGAAGAGCAGGCCCTCAACACAGATGTGAACTGAGAAGTTTTGCTTTGCTGCACCTACTGATCCATCTGGAAATCTTGTTAATATGCGGCTTCTAGAGTGGGACCTGAGATTTTGTATTTCTTACAAGCCCCCAGGTTATGCCAGTTCTGCCTGCCTGGTCACCACACTTCTGTGTAGCAAGGTTTCAGAGGACTCTCTGAAGTTTTTACTTCTTCTCTCCCCCCGCCCCAAATTGGGTTAGGTATACTTTGTGTACAGCAGTGTGCCCGATATCCTCTCTCAGAATTTATCACTTAAGCACACAACCATGCAGAACACAACACAAAACATGCTCACTCACATAACAAAACTATAAAAACATGGAACTGATTCCTAACCAAATAAAGGATAATGAAACCAGAAGCCTAAAGCACCTTGCTCTACTGTTAATGGTATTTATGAGTTTATAACAGTAGTTTTCAACCTGGGCTATGCATTAGAAATAGTATTTTATAAATAATTAGTCCCACCTGGTCCCACTCCCAGAAGATTCTGATTCTGTTAACCTGGGCTGGGGCCTGGTTCTGTACATTTTTTGAAAACTTTATTGGAGATTACATCATTGGGACTGAGAACTAGTGGTGTAGAGCTCACAGATATGTCTCGTTTGATCCTTAATCTTGTGAGGTCATGCAAAAGTGAGGAAATGATGCTCAGAAGAATCATCTGGTACCAAACCAGTAGCTAGTAAACGGCAAAGCAGAAGCTCAGTCCCAGGTCTCTCGACTCCAAAACAAATAGTCCCACCTGTCTGCCCGTCCCATCCCTCAAAGTTATATCAAGGATTTGTTTTATCCTGAGAGCCAGATCACACCTATAGTGTACTTTGGTGTCCCCATTCATGGACAGGTACATGTTCATTTCACTGTTGAGCAGCTCCTTGCCTGAGGTGGAAATGCAAAAGCATTTCTTGGTAGGTGCTTTAGGGAACAGACAAATTTTAAGACTGTTCACCATCCCCCACCCGGCCAAATCATGGACACAGCCCAGTAAGGGAGGTGAGACTTGTACACAGCTGTCCTGTATGCCATTAGTGCATGTCTTCAAGTGCATCTGCAGCTCAGAGCAAATGGCACTTCCTTCAGGAGGAAGGAAGACTTCCTGGAGGAGGAGCATCTGAGCTAAGTTCTTTAGCGCTGGCATTTGGACAGGCGCGGATTCAGAAAGAGGAGAACCTTTGCTAGACGCAAGGTCCTGTTGAAGATTCAAGATGATGAGACCTATAACCGGGCGGCAGTGAGAACATGGTGAATTTCCAAATTGGGCAGTGGCATGACCAACACTGTGCTCCAGGAGGAAGGTGAGAAGGTGCAACTGAGTTCAGAGAGGACTGGAGCCCAGAAGATGAGGTAGGAGGCTCTGGCCCTGGTTCGGACGAGATGATAGGAGGATCTAGAGGAGGCTGTAGTCAGACTGAGGGAGACCAATCGTGAAGGGCACTGCAGAGGTGGAATCTGTCAGCCTTGGCAGTTGATTGCTTTTGTGGGAGAGGAGGGGCGAGGTGTTAAAGCTAGACGCCTGAAAGAATAATGTTGCTGGTTGAAATAAAGGCAGAAAGGATGCATTTCTGGCTCTGACCCAACCCAGGAGAGGCCGAGAGATGAACGAATGCTGTTGCCTGCCACTCAGCCTCCAACGCGAGCGGCTCCACCCATCTCTGCTTTGCTTGTCCCCTCTTTGCTCTGACTTCTGCCTAGCTTCTCCCTGTCCATCCAACACTTTAGCCCCTCCTTGGGTCCTTGTCAGCCCCCTCATTTGGTGCTGCCTCTGCCCCCAGTACCTCCCTTGCAGCGGGTGGTGCATGTCACCATCTCTTAAAATGGCTTTGCGCTAGAAAGATCAGAAAAGGTTCTTTCCTTAGTGTCCCATGTTGTATAAAGGGGCATTGGCTGATAGGGGCTGGCAATCCCCATGTATGCCTATCACAGACCCTTTACAAAAGTCAAACATGGAATCCTACCCTGTTGTGCAGCAAAATTTTAGGGGATGTTTTAGGAATTTTGCAGAGAGAATCTTAAAATGCATTGGCTTTTTTTTTTTTTTTTTTTTAGAAGAAGAAGAAAGAGAATAGAGGGAGGGGCGCCTGGGTGGCTCAGTCATTGGGTGTCTGCCTTCAGCTCAGGTCATGGTCCCAGGGTCCTGGGATTGAGCCCCGCATCGGGCTTCCTGCTCTGCGGGGAGTCTGCTTCTCCCTCTCCCACTCCCCCTGCTTGTGTTCCCTCTCTTGCTGTGTCTCTGTCAAATAAATAAATAAAATCTTAAAAAAAAAAAAAAGGAAAGAGAATAGAGGGAGAGAGGTTGTGTGGTGGCCCAGTGCATTTGAATTGTCAACAGCCTCTGCGGTGTCAGGTCAATTACATCAGCACTTGGTCTGGACCAGGGGAAAGGAATGGCTCTGCCTCCTGGGAATGTCAGAAGGACCTGATAATTTTATTTGGCAAAGCCACCAGGAGTGGTTCTGTAATGTCATTGCTAAGAATTACCCTTTTAATAGCATTTCTGGGTGTCTGAGCTTTTCAGATGGAGTGACACTTCTTTTTTGCCGTGGGTTTCCTTTGTGTTGGGCTGCTTCCAGCCGGTCCTCCTGTTTTTCCTCACCCTTGCATTGATATCAGTTCATATTTTCTGTCTCTTGCCTTCCCGGCCCTGTTTGTCCAGCCCCTCCTGCACCCACAACAGCTCCCATGCTCCCCTGTTTTAGAGGTGGAGTCATGTGAGAACCTGTGTGAGGGAAACACCTGCCAAAGGGCAGCACATTCAACATCTGGTATCAACAAGGTAGAGCGTAGCCTTAGACTAGCCAAACTATGGACAACCTGCTTCCAGGCTGCATCTGCTACTTTTGTGTTGGTGGGACTCAGAAGTCATGGGAAAGATCACCAGTGATCCGTGACAGCAACAAATTCTTTTCCTAATCGTGCCATATATTATGCCCTTCAACACAATTTACTAGTCTTTGCCTCCATTTCTCCATCTGTGAAAGTGGTGTAATACTTATCTACCTCCCTTAAATGTTGTGAAGATTAGTCTATGTTAGTAAAGCACTTTTGAAATAAAGAGTGATGTAAAGCATTTTAACATTGTTGTCATTGTGATGTGGATGCCCTCCTGTAGAGAAACTGCCTTCTAGGGCAAGTACCCCAGGTATACTGTGGTTTAGGCACACCCAGTATAGAGAACTTCCATAATGGATCCAAGAGTGGGATTATTTTCTTTGTGAAAAATTTCAACATGACATTTTCTTCAACAGCCCTTTGGTGCATTTAGAATGAGATTCAATTTATAGAAGAGTGACTGAAGTAAGATTTTTAAAGAACATATCTATTGAACCTCCATTACCCACTATAACTGTTGGGTTTGCAAGCTGATTGTTACCCTAACAGTGCAGTTTATCATCACTGGGTAGAAAACTTCTAATCCTACATTCTCCAGATATCCAGATTATGTGTGAAGGTTTTCTCACTGTTGCCACTCCTTGGAATGAACAGAATGGTGATCCTGCTGTTTCTGAATGAGAGGATCAGAAACTCTAGTTTTACTTGGAAAATGCTCTCAGAGCACTGTGCGCGTGCGTGCGTGTGTGTGTGTGTGTGTGTGTGTGTGTGTGTGTGATTAACCATGTACCTTCATTAAAGCGCTCAGAGTGGGAAGTTCTCTATCCATAAACATGGACTCCCTTTCTTAACTCCTGGTGACTGCCAAGAGCTTTAATTGGGTTCTGGTTTCAGTTTTCTTTTTATGGGTTTGCTGGGGGGAAAAATTCCAAACCCTGTTATTTGGGAAGTTGGTTCTTTTTGGTAAAAAGGGTACTTGTTACAGAGAAAATACTGTAAGTAGACATAAAAGTTAAGGTTTCAGTTTTTTGTCCCATTTTCTGGTTCAGCTTCCAGAGTAACCAAGAAGTAAGCTCAGAGGTTGGCGCTGTGCTGGTGAGGTGCATATGGATCTAGATTCTTTTTTTTTTTAATATTTTATTTATTTATTCATGAGAGACAGAGGAGGAGAGAGAGAGGGAGAGAGAGAGAGAGAGAGAAGCAGAGGGAGAAGCAGGCTCCCAAGGAGCAGGGAGCCCGATGCGGGACTTGATCCCAGGACCCTGGGATCATGACCTGAGCCGAAGGCAGACGCTTAACCATCTGAGCCACCCAGGCGCCCATGGATCTAGATTCTTACCCTTGAGTCTCCAAGAGTATCTTTGGATGGGCTAGTATTAGATCCTCTGCAGGACTGGAGGGTGGTCAGTCCAGCCACTCAACCACTGGGAAGTCTGGGGGGTAGCTGGGCAGATCTACTCTAATGTGGTCACTCTGAGCCCCAGGCTGAAGGGGCAGGAGCTATTCTTCAGGGGAAGATCTTCAGATCTTCTCATTGTGATGGCAGAAGTACAAGAAGACAAGCCCAACTGTGGAAGCACATATCAAATTTTAGTGTTAAATCTGCTAATATTTCCTCGGCCAAAGTCAAGGGGAGGAAAGTAGACGTCCTCCTAAGAAGGTGAGGGGAAGGGATGAATATTTTGAACAACAATCTAATCTGCCACAGTGTCAAAGGGAACCCATGGAATACGAAGGAGTTGAAGTCACAGAACAGAGCATCTAGGAAGAAATACATCCCTGTTTTTCATCTTCTCCTGAGGCACCCCTTCCTTCGTTTCTCTTTTGGGGGAGAAGGCTTTAAAACAGTGATGATAATAAGTAATAGGGATGTTGGATTAAATGAGTAGTATGTGTTTAGTTCTGTGCATTTAGAACAGAGCCTGGCACATAAACACTAAGTTTTAGCCATTATTTTTTCTCTCTCAAGTTTATATGGCTTCTAAATGGGGCCATAGAGATTTGAACTCAAGTGGCCTGGCGCTGGACCTCATGCTTTTAAGAATCACAGTACACACGGGGCGCCTGGCCGGCTCAGTCAGAGGAGCATGCAACTCTTGATCTCGGAGTTGTGAGTTCGAGCTTTGAGTGCAGAGATTACTTAAAAATAAAAAAATCATAAAAGAATCATAATAGACTTTCTGTTCAGAGCCTGTGTTCAAATCTTAGTTTTGCAGAGTGTGACCTCCTGAATATCAGACTAATCATCTGTATAATATCCCAATAATGTCCCAAGATTGCTATGATTATATGAGAATACGAATATGGAAGAGCCATATAAACTATAAAATTAAAAGTTAAAGAAAGTCCCTAAAACTCTCTTCTGATATTCTGTGTTCCAAGAGAATCTTAGACTCTCTTCTGACATCACAGAACTTCATCTTAGTTTCTCCTTCCAGCCTCCCCTCTCCGACACCGACACTCCCTGAGTACACTCATCAGTCTCTGTTTCAGAGCCTGGCTCAGTGCATTACTTCCATTGATCTCTCTAGCTGGAGTGCTGCCAGCCTCTCTACAACTCCTTCCCATCACCTATGCTGCTGAAGTGTCACCCATTCTTCAAAGTCAAATGACACAAGGACACACTCCTGAAACCTGGGCTGTGGTCCCAGGTTTGCTGGTAACTCATCATATGAGTGAGGACAAGTTACTAGGTCTTTCTCAGTATTAATTTCCTTGTTTGTAAAATAAGGATGTTGGAGGAGAGGATTTCTAAATTCCCTTCCCCTGTTCTCATTAGTCTAATTCTCATGTTAAACTAATCTCTTCAATTTACTGCATGTAACCCAAATTTTCAATTTAGCATTCTCTTTAACAGATAACCTGCACATAAATGGAATTCAAATACTGCATCCAAGGTTGAAAGCTCCATTTGTAAAAGTTACTGATATTAGGATAATGATTGTACTTAAATTCTTTCTAAAACAATCTAAGTACAGGGGCGCCTGGGTGGCTCAGTTGTTGAGCGTCTGCCTTCGGCTCAGGTCGTGATCTCAGGGTCCTGGGATGGAGCCCCGCATCGGGCTCCCTGCTCTGCGGGAAGCCTGCTTCTCTCTCTCCCACTCCACCTGCTTGTGTTCCCTCTCTCGCTGTCTTCTCTCTCTGTCACATAAATAAATAAAAATAAAAAAATCTTAAAAGAAATAAAAATAAAACAATCTAAGTACAGTCAATACCAGAGCTTCTATATAATGGTCACAAAAGGGTTGCTGCTGCCCAAAATGTAATTTTCCCAACAAAATGTAATTCGGTACTGTTTCCTTTAGCTTTCAAGTTGCCCAATTCTATAGATGATAGAATACTTCTATTTTACAAATTGCCCTCTTCTAAGGCAATAATGTGTAGACTTTTGCATATGTTTTTAAAATTCCTATCAGTTGATTTCGGGAGATGACATCCCTTGTAAAACCAGGCGTGTCTGAAACCTACTTCAAGTGAAGGAAGGAAGGGAGTTAGCATTTATTGGACATATTCTGTGGGTCTAGGCACATTTGTATATTATTTCATTTAATTCTTAAAGTACTCTGCAGGAATAGGTAATATCTTCTGTATTTTATTTTTTTTAAAGATTTATTTATTTGAGCGGGGGAGGGGCAGAGGGAGAGGAAGAGAGAGAATCTCAAGCAGACTCTCTGCTGAGCACGGAACCCGACGCGGGGCTTGATCTCAAGACCCTGATATCATCACCTGAGCTGAAACCAAGAGTCAGATGCTCAGCCATCTGAGCCACCCAGGTGCTGCTCATCTATATTTTGAATGAAATGAAGATTGGAGAGGTTAAGTGATTTGTTAAAATCATATACCTTAACTGTACACTTAAAAATGGTTAAAATGGGGGATGCCTAGGTGGCTCAGTCAGTTAAGCATCTGCCTTCAGCTCTGGTCATGATCTCAGGGTCCTAGGATTTAGACCCTCGTGGGCTCCCTGCTCAGTGGGGAGTCTGTCCCTCTCCCTCTGCCCCTCCCCCAATTCATGCACGTGCTCTCTCTCTCTCTCTCTCAAATAAATGAATAGTCTTTTAAAAATGGTTAAAATGGGGGCGCCTGGTGGCTCAGTCAGTTAAGCGTCTTTCAGCTCAGGTCATGACCCAGGGTCCTGGGATGGAGCCCCACATCGGGCTCCCTGCTCATCAGGGAGCCTGCTTCTCCCTCTCCCCCCTGCTTGTGCTCTCTCTTGCTATCTCTCTTTCTCTCTCAAATAAATAAGTCTTTAAAAAATATAAAATAAAATATAAATAAAAATAAAATGATTAAAATGGTAAATTTTATGTCAGCACAATAAAAAAGAAAAACCAATTACATAACTAGTAAATAGCGCAACTGGGTTTAGATACCTCAGTATGCTTTGATTAGTCTATTTACAGCATGGGAGAAAATAAGCAACTTTGGTTATGTTTATCAAATATCTGCCGCCAGTGAGGAGACAGAAACAAAGAGAAGCAGAGAGAAGAGCTAAATAAGGTTAAAGGTGTCAGCAACAGCAAGGGTGGTAGCCCAGTTCTGTCGGCCAGCAAGCTGAGAATCAGGACCAAGGCAAGAAAGAGAGGTCACCATGTAGATTAGTGTTTCCCAGATATTAATGTGCATGGGAATCACCTGAGCATCTTGTTGAAATTGCGTTCTGATTCAGTAAGTCTGGGGTGGAGACAGATTTTGTATTGCTAACAAGCTCCCAGGTGCTAGTGATGTTGCTGGTCCATGGACCAAACATTGAATAGCAAGGATTTTAGATCATAGTAACCTCCATGACAGCTCTCTTAAGTGTGGTTTTCAGATCCCTCACACCAGAGAATCTGGGGGTGTCCTCACAAAGCAAATTCTGGGCCCAACCCAGACCTACTGAATCAGAATCCCTGCAGGCTGGACTGGAAATCTACACTTTTAACAAGTTGCTTGTTAGGTATAATAAAATTCCAGAACCACTGCTAATAGGACATCACCATGGCGTGATAACACAAATCACTTCACATGCATACTCGTTTCCAGTTGATAAAGCCTTTTCACATCCTGTTTCTCCTGTACCTGTACAGCAGGATGATGATGGCAGTACCATTAGCCCCACAGTGCTGACAAGGAATCTAACATACCCTGTGGTTAAGTGCTGGACCCAAAGGTCCTCTGACTCCTAGAAAAGTGTTCTTTTTATTATTTTGTGGCTCTCTCTCCCACTTTACCATATCTTCACTTATACTCCTATACAAATTAGAAGTTCTTTTATGTCTAAAAAGCTTTGCAGAGCAATTTTCTTGCTATGATGCTTTTAAAGATTTCAATCTAATTTAATTTAGCACATTAAGAAGCACAGTTTATGCTTATAAGCATAAAGCTACCCAAGGTCATGGCAAAAAAACATGTTTGGTGAAGTAATGAAGAAATAGACTGCATTGAGTTTTTTTAAAAATCTTTTTTTTTTTTACTCTCCACCTAGATTTACCAATTGTTAACAGCTTTTCTCTCTTTCAAGCACTTGAAAGCTGCAGATATTATGACATTTTGCCCCTAAATTATTCAGCATGCATGGACTAAGGATAAGAATATGCTCCTACATTACCACAATCCTATTATCACACCTAAGAAAATTGATATTAACTCAATAATATCATCTATGTGTAGTCTACATTCAAATTTCTCTAGTTGCCTTAAAATGTTTTTTATTGCTGTTGATTTTCTTAGAGTCAATCAAGGTTTATTACATTTGGTTGTTTTTGTCTTTTTAGTCTAATTTAATCTAGAACTAACTTCTCTTTTTTTGTTTTTTCATGACATTAAATTTCTTTTAAAGTCCAGGCCTTGTCAATGTGCCTCACATGCTGGATTTATTTGATTACTTCCTCATGATTAGATTCAGGTTAAGCCTCTTTGGCAAGACTATCATGTCGATAATGTCATGTACTTCTTATTACATAATTTTGGGAGTCACGTGGTCGAAAGCTGCCCCACCATTGGGGAAGCTAAATTTGATCACTTGGTGAAGACAATATCTGCTAGATCTCTCCAGTGTAAAGTTATTTTTTTTCACTCACAGTTAATAACTTATCTGTGGGTTGATACTTTAACACTCTGAATATTCTGTCCCCAACACACTTCCACCCAATGGTTTTAGCATCCATAAATGATCATCACTCTGATTAGTTATTTCATGGGGAGGGCAAAATTATGATTAAATCAGTCTTGACCATTTGCCAGCATTCATATGGAAAGAAGGTATGCCAGATCTGAGAAAAATCTGAATTTAGTTCACACTGGCTACTCAGAGAGCAAAGGGTCCCCTTTGCCCCAACCTTTGTATGGAGCTATCTTCCTTAGAACTCTTCTGCTGGAGGTGCGTAGTAAGAGGGGTAGTTTTTTCTTTTTTTCCCCCCGCCAATGTTAATAAATGCCCACCTGAGAGAAAGGGCTCCTAACTTCCTTCTCCTAAGCACTCCTGCTTCAGGTTGCTTCTCTGGTCTCTGCCTCTGGTGCTATGGATCTCTCCTGGGAAAAACACATGTTTTCTCTCCCCTTAACATCTGTGACCACTCTTCCCAAATCTGACCCCAAATTTCTCTGTAGTAGGGACTTGGCCAGTAATCTGGCTACGAGGGAAGGCCAGGGTACTTGATTTGAAGCAGTGTCTATTACATATATTGCATGTTTTAGATCAGTTAAAAAAAAGTAACTTTGTATAAAAGATAGGGAGAATGCAATTGCCCACATCAACGATGGTGACGAAGATTGGGGTAGAAAGGCTAAGGGGGAGCTGATGGGGATCACAGTGGGGCCATAGCTGCCTTAAGCTACCTTTTGACCCAGCCACTCCCCCGCCACCATCCCCACTGCACCCCTACCTTCCTTTCTCTTTGGAGAACATCAAAGCCAGGATCCAGGAATTTCCTCGATATCTCAATACCGTATCTACAAACGCACACTCAAGTCAGCCTATATTCTCTCTACCTTCCCTCTTATTGCAAAGAAAGTGTCTTCTCTTGAGTCAATCCCTCCAGTCTCTGCTTTGAATTCCACCCCTTCCTGTCTTCTCAAGTATCTTGAAATCATCCTCATCCTACTACTGATTATCTTTTACCCTGTGTTGGGTATTCAACTGCCCCCACCCCACTGGATCTTTATCATCATTGGTTTTTTGTTTTGTCTTGTTGTGTTTTTTGGAAGAGAGAGAGGGAGTGTGAGGGGGCAGGGAAGGGCAGAGGGAGAGGGAGAGAATCTTAAGCACACTCCATGTTCAGTGTGAGCCCAACCCCGACACAGGACTAGATCTCATGACCCTGAGATCATGACCTGAGTCGAAACCAAGAGTTGGATGCTTAACTGAC
This sequence comes from Callorhinus ursinus, assembly GCF_003265705.2. Lineage (NCBI taxonomy): Eukaryota > Metazoa > Chordata > Mammalia > Carnivora > Otariidae > Callorhinus > Callorhinus ursinus. Next base: position 27,654,052 of record NW_027397086.1, on the reverse strand, counting down.
TGAGCCACCCAGGTGCCCCATCATCATCGTTTAAATATTGTACAGTCTCATCTTAAAAAGTCCCTCTTCCACACAAAGTCACCTCTAGCTTTGTTTCTCTTCACAGCCAAGCTGTCTAAATGTTCTGTATTCACTTCCTACTGCCTACTTATGTCTCAACGTGCTCTAATCTGGATTCTACCCTTACCACTTTACCATTTAACAGGCTCTTGCTAAGATCACTGAGGACTTCAAGTGGATATATCCATTGGAGACTGTTTAGTACTCATATTGCTTGATTGTTCAGCAGCATTTGACTAGTTGACCACATCCTGCTTCTTGAAACACTTTTTGTGTTTCCCCATTTTCCTCCTAATTTTCTGGCAGTTCTTTCATAGTTCCTTCCACTGGAGTTCCTCAGGGCTTCTGCCTAGGCCTTCTTCTCATTTCATAGTATCTCCTACACTTTTAAGTCATCACACCCACTTCCATGACTTCAATTAATTTATCCTCTAATGACTCCCACACTTCTATGTCCAGTGTAAATCTCTTAAGAACACCAGACTTACAAATCCACTGGCTCGATACAGATGCCTCACTGGCCACTCAGACTCAGTGAGCCTATAACTGAACTCATCATCCTCTCTCCAAACCTGCTTCTTCTTCAGAAATGGCTATTTTAGTAAATGCCACTGAACCAAGGGATAACCCTGGCTTGACACTTTCTTCCCACATCTAGTCAGTCACCAAATTCTGTTGATTTCCCCCCTTAATCTAGTTCATTTACTTGTTCCCGTCTTCCCTAGTCCAAGCCACCATCATCACTCACCTAGACCACTGCAATAGCTCTCCCATGGTTTTCTCAGGTACACGGTGCTTTTCTAGTCCACTCTGTACACTGCAGCCCAAGTGATTTTTTTCAATAGTATCCCTGAGATATAACTAACATACCTTACGGTTCACACCTTTAACTAAGTGATCTTTTTAAAAACACAAATCTGAGCAGGAAATTTCCTGTTTATAATCTTAGGATGGATTCTTGTTCTGGCTTGAAAGGCCCCATGTGATCTGGCCTGTGCTTCCCAAAGTCTCCAACCTCATTCTTCACGTCATTTGCCTCCTCACTTTCCAAAGCTTCAGCCACAGCTGCCTTCTCTGCTTCTAAACTTGCCATATTCTTTCATTGTTACATGTTGAACTTTCTTCATGGAATACTGTTCCCTTTCTACCCCCTTCCAATTCTTCAGTCTTCCAGCCTTAGCTTACATATCACTTCTTTGGAGAAGCTTTCCTTGATACCCTCCACCCCTGGTGTGTGAGGGATCCCTGTCTGATGCTTTCACACATGCTTTGCAAAAACCCTTCACAACTGTAATTGTTTGTTTAAACAACTGACTCCCTGTCAGACTACAGGACAGGGACTGTGTCTGTCTTGTTCACCTGTGCATCCTCAGTGGCTAACGTGGTTGCCTGGCACATAACAGGCAATCTCTAAATACTGGTGAATGAATGTGGGATGAATGGAGTTATGTCACCACTCTCCATACCCTGCCCTGCTCCCTGCTCCCACTGTTGTTGAAACCACCACTACCAGAGCTGTCCTAAGTCTCCTCATGATTGCTCTGTGTTGAGAGAAACAGCTTCAGAATGTGGTCTTTGTTTCACTTTTATAAATTCCTTAATTAGGAACCCAGGCTAAGTGCCAAGTCCAACTGTATTGACCCTGATACAGAGTCCCGAGGCCATCAGACTGTAGGAAATAATTTTCAACTAAGAGCCAAGGAAGAAGAATTAGAAAACGGTTGACTCCATTTAAGCTCACACGTACACATACAGATGAGTTGCTATATACAGTGCATAGATACATACATGTAACTGTGCATGTACAAACACAGAGCCCAGCTGTCACACTCAAATATGCATACATATGCACTCTCACAGAGGCAACCTGATATATATTCATTCCTTACATACATACACAGAGAGTAAAATGACATATGCTTGGCACTTTTGCATGTGTACAGAGGCAAGCTGATATACTTACTACATATGTACACACACAGGCAAATGACATATGTTCCGTACATATGTATACATACAGAGGCAAGCTGACGTACTTAAATATACAGTGGTAAAATTACGTTCTTTAACTCCACTGGACTCACTCTAATTCCTCTATGTACTTAGCTCTTTGCTTTATCTCTCTTTCATGCTGCTTAGCTCAGTGGATGCCATTCTTAAGTTCCCCGACTCTTGGCTGTAACCTCGTGTCCTTCCCTTTGACCCACCTGGCTATTCGTCACCACTTTTCCTCCCAGTAGCTTGACTGCTTCTCCCCATCAGCAGGCTGCCCTCCTGCAGGTCTCTCTAGCAACCAGCCAGCTCACACGAACTGTTTTGACTGCCGACTTTAACTCTTTGAGTTTTGTTTTAGATCATAGGCTTTCGCATCAGACAGACCTTGACTTGAGTACCAGTCTCACTGCCTACTCACTGTGTCACCTTAGGCCGATTATTCAACCTCTCCAAATCTCAGTTTTCTCAGCTACAGAATGAGGGTAATAATAGCACCTTCCTTATTAGGCTTTTGGGAACATGACATTAGATAATACACATGAAGCTCTTAGCCTAGTATATAAATGCAGTTAATGGCTACTACCACTAATAATAGCACTTATTATGTGCTTACTTTGCCACTACTTTTCCTACCCAACTATTTACTGAGTACTTACAATGTACAAAGCATGATTCCAAGTATTTTACCCATACAAACCCAATTTATCCTTACAATAACCCTATGAAGCAGATAGAAATTTTATTTCCATGTTACAGATTATGAAACTGAGGCAGAGAGAAGTTAAGTAACTTGCCCAAGGTCATAGCTAACAAGTGACAGAGTTAAGATGCAAAATCAGATCGTTTGGTTCCAGAGCTTACACTCTTAATTACTATGCTATACCTCTTACTACCATTTATGTGTGATTGTCTTTGTCAGAGAAGGTATTTCTTTGGTACAATCCTTTATGAGTTAAACCCTTGGAGAAATTTTTGAATTGCAGCTGAAAATTTCCATTTGCTGAAAGATGGAGAAAAATCTTTATTCTGTATTCAGAGCAATACTGAACAATTGAATGACAAGAAGACCTGCAGGAAAAACCCGGCAATGCCTCCTCAGTCTCCCTACCCACTCATAGGGACTGTTTGGGTGAAATGCTTTTCAAATTGGCAGAATTACAGTGGTGAAGCCTGTTCTTCTCCAGGCAGAGTGAGGCTACTTCTCTGGATTCCCATAGCACTTTTTGTTCAGATAGATATCTGTAACCCTTGCCTCTTTGGCTTCTGCCCATCTACGTAATTGAGGACCATTAAGGGGATGTGGGTAACAATCATAGTGCTTTCAACCAGAGTAGTAATTACAAGCAATGTAATCACATTACTGTAATCCCTGATTGATCACAAGAAGACAAAAGTCTCCTGATACGCTGGCAGGGGGCTCAGGATTGTTTGTGCACACTCCTTGGTGGCCGCCGTCCTAGTGGTGACAAACTTTGCTCCATTTTGTATCAGATGATGACGCTTCTCTAGCAGCTGGCTCATGTTAGTGATGTGGTGGAGCTCTAGAGTCAGAGTCTGGTGACTCCAACTTTCTAGCTTTGTGGTTTGAGTTGTCACTTAACCTCATAAACCCCAGTTTCCTGTTACAAAGTGAAAATAATGCCTACCAACAGGGTGGGTGGGAAGATTAGTGACAACAAATACGAAGTGGCTGGCAATACCTGGGATGTGGTAGGTCTTCAGTGAGTTATAGTTGCTATTATTATGGCCTGATCCAACAATTATTCTCTCCTACCAGTATTATTGTTATGGGGTCTTTTCACTAGACTATAAGTTTCTTTTTTTTTTTTTTTTTAAGATTTTATTTATTTGACGGAGAGAGACACAGCGAGAACAGGAACACAAGCGGGGGAGTGGGAGAGGGAGAAGCAGGCTTCCTGCCAAGCAGGGAGCCCGATGCAGGGCTTGATCCCAGGACCCTGAGATCACGACCGGAGCAGAAGACAGGCGCTTAATGACTGAGCCACCCAGGTGCCCTTAGACTATAAGTTTCATGAGAAGCAGGGACTTTGTTTTGCTCACTGCTGTTTCTCTGCATCTAGAACAGTGCCTCCATCATAGTAGGTCCTCAGTAAATATTTGTTGAATCAATGAATGACATTTAAAACAAGCTGACCTTGTTCTCTGTCTTTACCACACTGGCTGGCATTCAGACCCTTTTTTTTTTTTTTTAAACATTTTATTTATTTTTTGACAGAGAGAGACACAGCGAGAGAGGGAACACAAGCAGGGGGAGTGGGAGAGGGAGAAGCAGGCTCCCTGCTGAGCGGAGAGCCCGATGTGGGGCTCGATCCCAGGACCCTGGGACCATGACCTGAGCCGAAGGCAGACGCTTAACGACTGAGCCACCCAGGCGCCCAGACCCTTTTTACTCATAGGCATTTGCTCAGGATATTCCCTCTACCTGGAACACTCTCTTCACTTAGTTAACTTCTACTCAACCTTCTGATCTTAGACAAGTGTCACTGTAACAGGTAAACCTCTGACCTTTCCCTTCATAGCATTTATCAACATTGTTGCAATTTCACTTTTATTTGTAAAATTGGTAAATATTTGACAGTAGACTTCCATCAGGACAGGAACCAGGTCTGTTGTGCTCGCCATTGTATTTTCAGGGAGGAGTAGGAGTTGAGTACAAACTTCCTAAATGAATGAATGACTTCACTCATTCTTTCCATTTTTTGAAAAGACTGCTTACTCTAGGAAGGGGGGGTCCAATTTCTCAAGATGGGCCAGAGGTCAATCCCAGGCTTGTGTCAGTCCTGAATCATAAATCATTCCAGGTTTCTGGACTGAGCTCAAGTGCTGTGACTCTCTCCTACCAGGGCCAATTTGTCAGTCCCCAAATTGTCTCATTATCATTTATCAGGGCTTCATTATGCAGCTAGACCCTGCAGCAGGAGGTCCAGAAAAGCCAGAATTTTGGCCAGCCTGTGAGTGTGGAGTAGGAGTAGGATTTGCCATTTACTCCTCCTCCGCCCCCATGCTCCATTTCTATTTGGTGTTTATCACACTGAGGTGTAATTGTTAATTTTCAGAGGTCCTCTCACTCTCCCCCCAAGACAGCAAGGCAGAATTATCTCTTGCCCCCCAAGGCTACTGTGGTGCCTAGCATACAGTGGATGCTCACAAAGATTTCTTGAAGGAATGCAATGTTTTCCATGAACTAAGCCTTACTGAAGACAAAAATTGACTCATAAGAGAGGGCACTACCTTTTGCTTTTAAAAAGTTTAAAAAAAAATTTAAATCTGTGCCAATAAACATCTTTTTTTAAAAGATTTTATTTATTTATTTGACAGAGAGAATGAGTGAGAGAGGGAACACAAGCAGGGGGAGTGTGAGAAGGAGAAGCAGGCCTCCTGCCGAGCAGGGAGCCTGATGTGGGGCTCCATCCAGGACCCTGGGATCATGACCTGAGCCGAAGGCAGATGCTTAATGACTGAGCCACTCAGGCGCCCCAATAAACCTCTTTTTGAGTTAATTTGGGTTGGGTTTTCTGTTACTTAGAACTGAAAACATTCTTTTTTTTTTTTTTTTAAATAGAGAGAGGGAGGCATGGGAGAGAGGCAGAGGGAGAGAGAGAGAATCTTAAGCTGGCTCCACACCTAGTGCAGAGCCTGACCTGGGGTTCGATCCTACAGCCCTGAGATCATGACCTGAGCTGAAATCAAGAGTAGAACGCTTAACCCACTGAGCCACCCAGCTGTCCCAGAACTGAAAACATTCTGTCAGAGCATAAAATAATGGCATTCAAGTAGAAGATTTCTGATAGATCATTGTTCAAAAATATTCACTCCCTATTCACTCCCTCTCACTCACCTCCAGAAGAATAGAGTTCCCTACCCCTTTTCTTTGGGTTCACCTATGAGACTTGATTTAGTCAGTGGGATGTTAGCAGACATGTACAAGCAGGGGTATGAAAAATGCTTGCACAGTTGGGCATGCCCCCCTGAACCACTGCCAACTTCATAAGAGTTCCCCCTGGGCAGCTGCTGTCCCTTCAGTTGGGGCCCCCAAAGAATAATACTGGAGAAGATCAGAGCTCAACCTGCACACAGGAGTGAAGCCCAGCTGGACCTCCAGCTTGAGGCAGAGCCATTCAGCCAAGCCTAGCCTAGATTCATCAACCCCCAGACCTGTGAGAAATGAATGCTTATTGTGGCACACTGCTAAGGATTTATGGTTGGCTGTTATGGAGCAATAACTGACTGATCAACGTTAGGTCAGGGGTTTCCAAACTGTCAGTGCATCTGAGTTACTAGAGAACTTTAATATAAATAAGAGGTACTTGAGCACCCTCTCCCTCCAAGCATGTCTGGAGTGGTGTTCACAAATCTACATTCTTTTAAAACTTTATGGGTGAGGGTGACTGGGTGGCTCAGTTGTTAAGCGTCTGCCTCCAGCTGGGGTCATGATCCCAGGGTCCTGGAATCGAGCCCCGCGTCGGGCTCCCTGCTCAGCGGGAAGGCTGCTTCTCCCTCTCCTGCCCCCCCTGCTTGTGTTCCCTCTCTCGCTGTCTCTGTCAAATAAATAAATAAAAAAAATCTTAAAAAAAAAAAAAAGAGTATGGGACTCGCTACATGAAAATCACCCAGAGGGTTTTTTTTTTTTTTTAAGATTTTATTTATTTATTTGACAGAGAGAGAGAGACAGCGAGAGAGGGAACACAAGCAGGGGGAGCCGGAGAGGGAGAAGCAGGCTTCCCGCTGAGCGGGGGGAGCCCGACGCGGGGCTCGATTCCAGGACCCTGGGATCATGACCTGAGCTGAAGGCAGATGCTTAACAACTGAGCCACCCAGGCGCCCCAGTCCCATACTCTTTTGCTATCTAACATTTTGGGGTCACCAATATTAAAGCATGTGATGGGGGTTGTATTAGATGACCAGTAAAATCTTCTTTCCTCTCTGAGACTGGATGATTGAAGTCAGAGAAATCCTATTTCTGAAGTAGAGTCCTTTTCAATTTGACAACTTTTGAGAAATCTGAGCTGAATTTTTCCTATCTAATTCGGAGAAAGATGCAGATGTAAATTAATTTGTGATTTATGGCTACAGGGTTTTTGCTTTTTATTTAAAGTTTGTCTCTTCTTAGTATTTCTGCTTGGGCTATGGTTAGCAATCAAATGAAAATTAAAGGCAGAATACTGAGGAGTGGGAGAGCCAAGTCAGAGGGCGGGAAAGAAGCATAGAAGTCAAGATGAGCAGAGAAGCTGTTGAAGAAATGCTCTAAGAAGGAGCCTTTAGCTGTGGCTTAGCAGTAAGAACCCCGGATCACACCTGAATCAGAAGCCAAAAGCTGAATTTTCATTGTCACAATTGCCATGCCACTGCTAACAGTTTAGAGGTTTGAGGCAAATCTTAACAAAATGTTAACATATGAATTTATATAAAAAGCACGTTGAAAATATAATTTAAAAGAAAATAGTTTTAAATTATAACAACAAAAATTTTCATTGAAAAAAATTCAGACAATACAGAAAATATAAAGGAGAAGTGCCAATTACTCAAAAGCCCACGTTTCAGAGATAGTCACAGTTAATATATAGCTGTATATTCTTCTTGACTTCTTTCTTAGGGATGTATACACACACACACATATATATTTTAGAAATATAGGATTTTCTTTTTTTAAAAGATTTTATTTATTTATTTGACAGAGAGACACAGCGAGAGAGAGAGAGAGAGAGAGAGAGAGAGAGAGAGAGAGAGAGAGAACACAAGCAGGGGGAGTGGGAGAGGGAGAAGCAGGCTTCCCGCTGAGCAGGGAGCTGGACGTGGGGCTCGATCCCAGGACCCCGGGATCATGACCTGAGCCGAAGGCAGACGCTTAAAGACTGAGCCACCCAGGCGCCCCAGGTTTTGTTAATTCTTTAAACTATTGTTAATCATGTTCAGGAAAAAAAATCTTGTGGTTTTAATCTGCCTTTTATTACTAGTGGGTTTAAATGTCTTTTCATATATATATATAGTCTGTATTTTATGTTAAAAATGACAAGTCAGTTTCTCATTTTTCTGTTATGTCAACTTTTTCTTCCTGATTTATATTCTTTATATTAAGTATATTGTCTCTTATTCACATTGAAAATATTTTCCCTGATGTGGTTCTGCTTGTGGTGGCTTTTCACGCATTTTAAAATTTTGAGTCAAATTTATCAATTTTTCAATGAGATTAAAAAAATTCCAAGGTGAGAAGCAGCATAATCTATGAAAAAGGCAGAGGACCTTCGAACAATTCAGTCCAGAATCTTACTGCCTGAGGCTGGGTCTCATCTATCATGATGTGATAGGAAGAGCACTGGACTGGGAGTCAGATCACTTTACCTCTCTGGGTCCCAACTTCCTCATCTGTGGAATGGGGAGAAGTATGAAAACTCCTTTGCAGGGCTGTAAAAAAGAATTGGAGAGAATGCTCATAAAGAGCTTCGTCTAGGTCTTGCATATGGCAAATCCTGTCTCTGTATTAGTTGTTATTAGTGGGAATGGGCAATGTAGACTTTTTAAAACCGTATTTTAAATTCAGTTGGTGTATGTAAGAAAGGGGTGGGGGCGAGGAGCCTAGAAATTTAGCCATTTACCTCATCTCTAAGAATTGCACAGTTGGGAGTCGGAACTTGGGTTCCAATTCGAGTCCTGTCCATTTCTTGGTATGCGACCTTGGGACAAGTCACCTTCACCTCTCCGCGGCTCAATTTCTTCACCCAGAAAATAGATGTATAATTGACCACCTGCCCTTCTTTCCCAGCCCGGCTGCTGGGCGAAGGAAATGCTTCAAAACCACTTGCAAAGGGCGGCAAAAATGTCTGTCAGGGTAGTGCCTACGGAGCATCCCCAGCGCCCGCCAGCCCCCCGCGGCCCAGCAGAGGAGCGCCCGCGACCCCCGCCCTCGGCGCTCCCGCCCCGCCGCAGGAACAATAGCTCCCCCGGAGGCGGCGCCGGCCGCGGGCGGGGGCGGAGCTGCCGACGCGGGCGCTGGGGGTGTGCGCGGGGCGGGGTCGCAGCCACCCCTCCCGCCCGCGGCTCTGTCACGCGCCCCTCACCGGGCGGGCCGGGGTCTTTGTGACGCGGTGGCGACAGCCGCGGACACAAAGGGAAGGCGAGCGGCGAGTGAGGGGCTGGGCCTGCCCCCGCCCCGCGACCCTCGCCCGCCGCGCGCGCGCCCGTTCACGCCCCCAGCCTCGGTCTCCCCCCTACGCGGGCTCGCACCCTCGCGCGCACCCTCGCGCGCCCGCGACCCTCGCACGCGCCCGGACTCTCCGACTCCGTCCCGAGCGCGGCGGGCCGGGGCCTGGCGGGCGCTGCGGGTGGGACCGGGATGCTGAGGGGCTGCTCCCGGGCGCAGCGGCGCGGCTGCTAGGAGGCGCCGAGGCAGCGGCGGGGCTCCGGGCGCGCGGCTGGATGCCCCGGGCCTGCGGGTCCCTGTGCTTCCCGCCGTCCAGGGGCGCTAGCCATGGGCGCCGCGGCCGCTGAGGCGCCGCTTCGGCTGCCAGCCGCGCCCCCGCTTGCCTTCTGCTGCTACACGTCGGTGCTTCTGCTCTTCGCCTTCTCTCTGCCCGGGAGCCGCGCGTCCAACCAGCCCCCGGGTGGCGGCAGCGGCGGCGGCGGCGGCGGCGGCGGGGACTGTCCCGGTGGCAAAGGCAAGAGCATCAACTGCTCAGGTAGGAGCGGCCGGAGCCCGCCCCTGCGGCCCCTCCCTCCCTCTCTCCGCTGCCGCCGCCACCGCCGCCGCCGCCCTCCCCGTCCTGGTGGCCGCGCTGGGAAAGGCCCGGGCGCGGGGCTCCAGGAGAGCCGGGCCCGGCGGGGAGCGAGGGCGGAGGGCAGGGCGCGAGCGTGCCTTGCGGGCTCGGGGCCCGGCGTTGGGCATGGGGAGTGGCCGTGCGTGCGACCATGTGTGTCGAGTGTCTGGGCGAGAGCGGCCCCGCGTGCGGTGAGGTGGTGGGGACGGGACCCGGCGAGGCGGCGGAAGCCGGCCGGGGCTCCTGCTGTGACCGTGGGTGTGCACGCGGGAGCGCTTGTTTGTGTTGTGAAGGCTCAGGGGAGGCAGGGATTGTGTGTGTGTGTGTGTGTGTGAGAGAGAGAGAGAGAGAGAGACAGAGACAGAGACAGAGACAGAGACGGTGAGGGGCTGGGGCGGGGGGAGCCGAGCATGAGAGCGAAGGGAGTGACCATGTGCTGGGGAGGTTCTTAGGACACTGGGGTCTTGGAGGGATCCTGTGGGTAAAGGGAACGGGTGGCCCAGAGGACGTGGATTGACTGTGGTAGAAGTGACCCTGTGTGTGTGTATGTCCTTTGGGTTCAGAGGTGGACTCTGGGGACTTGGAGTGACCAGCGGGGTCTTGGATGTCAGTAGGGAAAAGTCTCGGGGCCCAGAAAATGACCCTGTGTATTTGTGCGTTCTGCATGGGGCTCGGGATATAGGGGGTATGCACTGAGGAAGAAGGATGGAAGTCCTGGAGTGAAACCCGTTTGTGTCCATTCAGAGAGAGGGAGTTAGGGTGTCATCCTGTGTAGGGTTTGGGTATAGAAAGAGGTAATTAGATCTTAGGAAGTGCCTCTGTGTAGCTAGGTGTGACCCTGGGTTTTTAAGGTGGTGTGGAAATAGGGAACCGGGTCAAAGATAATGATCCTGTGCGCGTGTTTGTATGTTTTGCGGGAGGGCCTGGAGACTGGCAGCAACGGGAGCAAGGGAGTGACCTCTCCTCTTCTACAAGCCCCCCCACCCCCCGCGCTCTTGGAAACAAAGAGCCTGCTGGGGCTCTAATGGAAGTGATTGGCGGTGAGGGTATCTGGGCAGTAAAGTTCCTTCTTCCTTTCAAAAGGGGTCCCAGAGAAGCCCTGGGGCAAGGAGAAGCTTCCAGGTCTGATTTAGGGGTGGGTGGGTCCTCCTGGAGCTGGCCTAGCAGATGGTAGTGATCATAAGCCACAGCCTTGCTAACTTACCCTTTTATCAATTCTTAATTCTCCACTTGTCTTCTGTAAACCAAGGGGGCGGAAGAAGAGGCGTGGTGGGGAGGTGGGAGGGGAGGGGGGGAAAAGGGGATGGGCTTCGGGCCCCGGGGGGATCCGCTGGCCTGCCAGCCGGACAACCTTTGTACCCTTGGGCTGTTGAAGGGGCATTGTTTCTGGGGGAGTGAGGAGGGAGCAGGAGGGAGCAGGAGGGCCTCAGCACAGATGCTGCCCTATGTGAAGAAAACCTTTGGCTTGCTCTTTAGATTTCAAGTTGTAAAATCTCTTAGTAATTTTCATAATGGTGTATTTTATAATGGGGGAGGGATTTTGAGCACTGTAAACAATGGCATGGCCATTAAAAGCTTTTCCGTCCATGTAGTAACTTTCACTTTATTTTTCTAATGTTAAGTGGGATATGGGATAATGCTTTTAATAAATAATCACATTCATGGTTAAGAATAAAAATCATTTGTATATTGGAGTACCTTTTTGTAGCAAATACTTGTTGTTATCAAACTTGTAAGTGATCACACCATGTCAAAATATTTTACTGGCTAATGTGCTGTGATTATTTGTTCTTGCTAAGCTAATTTGTCCTTAGCAAAATACAGTGTGTGTTGATGGATGTTTTTGTGTATGTTTTCTAATTCTTTAGTGCAAAGTACAACTTTTAAGAAGGGACACAGAGGGCTGAAAACCCACATGGTGTAGGAAAAGAGGACTCATTTGGAGATCATGGTGCTTGCTAAGTAGCTGTGCTATTTGGAGCAAGTTAATTTTTCTGAATTACCTCTTCCATTAAGAAAGGGACTTGAATTTGATAATATCTAGCCTTTCAAGGACATATTGATATACATGTCAATAAATTAGGCTTATCAAATAAAATGTTTTCTAATGCTAAGATTCATGTGAATAACTCTGGGTCTAAACCTAGAATTTTGGGGCACCTGCGTGGCTTAGTTAAGCATCTGTCTGCCTTTGGCTCAGGTCATGATCCCAGGGGTCCTGGGATTGAGCCCCGAATCAAACTACCTGATCAGTGGGGGAGTCCGCTTTTCCCTCTCCCTCTCTCCCTGCTCTAGCTCTCTCACTCTCAAATAAATGAAATCTTTAAAAAAAATAAAGCTAGAGTTTTAACTAAAACTCTATTTGTTAATATTTGTAGATTCTTGTTATAGCTGTTTCTGGGATGAAAATCCAGGAGTGATTCATATGGAAAAAGATAATTTTTTAAGAACTATAGTGTGTATCTATTAATGCATCTTGAGATTTTTACATAGATTTTTTTTTTGTAGTCGCTTTTATTACCCAGGTATTTCCCACATAAACTGAAGTTTATTCCTTTATTCCTATATTTGAGTTTCAAAATCTAAATGCTGGCCTTGACTTTGTTAATTAAAAAAATTTTTTTTAAATTCAATTTAATTAACATATATTGTATTATTAGTTTCAAGGTAGAATTTAGTGATTCATCAGTAACACACAATACCCAGTGCTCATTACTTCAAGATTACTTCAAGTGCCCTCCTTAATGCCCATCACCCAGTTACCCCATCCCCTACCCACCACCCCTCCAGCAACCCTCAGTTTGTTTCTTATAGTTAAGTTCCTGTTAATTTTCATTTTTATTTTTGAATCATCATTTCAGCCTCCTCTGACCTTTCTGGAGTCTGACTCTGTCAGGCTTTGTGTGTTTTGGTCACTCACAGCATTGTGGCCCTTGCAAATCTAAAGAGCAGGTCTATGGCTTTATTAAATTAATAGAAGTCTAGATCATGGAAAAGGATGAAACTCTGATATTTTACTAGAGACTTCCTAGTGAATTGGTTGATGTTGCTACATTAATCAACCAGATGTTCAACCAGCTATGCATTCTCCTTATAGAGTTTAACAGATTTTTGAACTTCTGCTGTTCAACATTTTCCCATTTTGTTCACTAGCCTATTATTTAAAGATTCTGTCAGATCATCTTGTTAGAATCGGTTATGTATATGTCTGTATCATTCTCCTTTTTTCCATTTTAGTAATCCTATCTAATAGCAAGTGTTGTATAATCTGCCTTAATAAAGAGCCCAAGTGGCTTTTACTTTTATGGCAAGTTTACCCCTAGATGTTTTCCTGGATTGGCATTTGTCCTTTTTTGAAAATTGAGCATGCATTCCTTCATTGAGCATGCATTCCATCCTCTCTTTTGTTTCTTAAATTCCACATATAAGTGAGATCATATGGTAATTGTCTTTCTCTGACTACTCAGCCATCAAAAAAAATGAAATCTTGCCATTTGCAACTGTGTAGATGGAACTAGAGGGTATTATGCTAAGCGAAATAAGTCAGTCAGAATGCAGATTCTTTTGAACTAGCTCTGTATTCTGTTACTATCCTTTCTTCATTCTACTTACCTGAGATCTTAGCTTCCTTTTATCAGAGTTCTACCCTTCAAGATCAAGCTCCTGATGAAGATTACCAAAGCAAAGAAGAAGCTGAATGGGTCTGTATTTGTCCTTATCATCTCTTGATATTATAACATCTTCCCAAAGCAGTGAGTCCTTTTTTTCTTTCTTCTTGTTCTAAACAAGCCTTTTTTTTTTTTTATAGTCCTCATGCCTCAGCTCTCCAATCATTCTGGACTTTATAATTATTGCTTTGGTGTTTTATATCTTATTTGTACTTATTCTTTTAAAATCTAACTTTTTTTTTTTAAGATTTATTTATTTATTTGACAGAGAGAGAGTGAGAGAGCACAAGCAGGGGGAACAGCAGAGGGAGAGCAGGGAGAGGGAGAAGCAGGCTCCCTGATGAGCAGGGAGCCCGATGTGGGGCTTGATCCCAGGACCCTGGGATCATGACCTGAGCTGAAGGCAGACGCGCAACCATCTGAGCCACCCAGGTGCCCCTTAAAATCTAACTTATTAGAAAGCTCCCTGTTCATCCAAAGAGAAAAAAAGTTTGGAAATACATGATTTATGTGAAGAAAGATGAACTTTGAACCTAAGGGACGAGATGACCTTAAACGTGGCATTTTTTTTTCTCATTTGTAACATGAAGATAACGACGATGCTTCTTTCTGACTCTAGGTTGTTTGAAAAGAACAGATGAGGCTAAATATGTGAGCATTTCTATCTTAGGGAATGTGGTTAAAGAAGTGGGAAAACCTACTGAGAGACCAGTAAGTGACATTTGGTGATAGATATAAGGTGGAGAATTTGAACAAGGTTTTTTTAATGTCGCATTAGAAGTGGGTCCTCTGGCTTGTGATACGGTGGTAAGGATGGTACAGTAGTATAAACTTCATATTAAGAGACATGCCTTCTTAGTGGCAATTCAGGATTTGGGGGACTAAAAAGTGAATTTTTCTTAATCTGTGTGGAATCTCGATCAGGACTTCTAGATCCCTGGTATGTAATATGTGGGTATTTATTTATGAACCTTGATTGAGTACCTGCTTTGGGTACTCCAGTATGCTAGATGTTAAGGGAAATAAATGAGAGGCCTTTCCTGCCTTTAGGGGCTTTATATTCTAACAGAAGTAGTTAGCCTCTTATAAATCTATATGAAGAAATCTCTAATACATCTGGGCTTTCTCTCAACACCTCCCCACCCCCCATAAGCATGTATTGAACACTGACAGCATTGGAATTTTTATTTATTTATTTATTTATTTTAAAGATTTATTTGAGAGAGCGAGAATGAGAGAGAGAGAGAGCACATGAGAGGGGGGAGGGTCAGAGGGAGAAGCAGGCTCCTTGCCGAGCAGGAAACCTGATGCGGGACTCGATCCTGGGACTCCAGGATCATGACCTGAGCCGAAGGCAGTCGCTTAACCAACTGAGCCACCCAGGTGCCCAGCACTGGAATTTTTAAAAGGTGTACAATTAAATATAGTCACGAAGTTGTACATCCATCTTGACTATCTAATGACAGAACATTTTCATCACCCCAAAAAGAAACCCCATACCTATAAGCAGTCACAGTCACTCCACGTTCCTGTCTCCCCACAACCACTGGCAATTGCTAATCTACTTTCAGTCTCTATGGATTTGCCTTTTTGGACATTGCATATAAATGGAATCAAACACCATGTGGCCTTTTGTGATTGGCTTCTTTCACTTAGTATAATGTTTTCAAGGTTCATCTATGTTTTAGCATGTGTCAGAACTTCAATGCTTTTTATGGTTGGTTGCATAATATTCCATTGTATGGATAGATACCACATTTTGTTTAGCCATTCATCAGTTGATGAACATTTGGGTTGTTTCCACTTTTCATCTACAATGAATAATACTGCTAAGAACATTCATGTGGGTATTTTTGTGTAGACATATGTTTTCTTTTTTTTTTTCCTGGAGGGTCTTGACTTTATTTCACATGAGTGGGAAATTGATTAAAGGCTTTGGAAATTATATGTGAACCAGTTTCTGTTAAAAACTATTAATCATATTTTCATCAGTGATTTTATTTTTTATTTTTTTAAAATTAATATGTATTGTTTGTTTCAGGGGTACAGATTTGTGACTCATCAGTCTTACACAATTCGCAGTGCTGGACATATGTTTTCAATTCTCTAGGGTGTATACCTAGGAATAAAATTTCTGAGTCACGGGTAACTCCATGTTTAACATTTTGAGGAACTCCCAAACTTTTTTTTTAAAAGATTTTATTTATTTATTTGACAGAGAAACACAGCGAGAGAGGGAACACAAGCAGGGGGAGTGGGAGAGGGAGAAGCAGGCTTCCCGTGGAACAGGGAGCCCGATGCGGAGCTTGATCCCAGGACCCTGGGATCATGACCTGACCCAAAGGCAGATGCTTAACGATTGAGCCACCCAGGCACCCCCCAAACTGTTTTCTAAGGCAGCTGTACCATTGTACATTTTCACCAGCAATGGGGGTTCCAATTTCCCCATATCCTGGCCAATACTTGTTATTGTCTTTTTGATGATAGTCATCCTTGTGGATGTGAAGTTGTATATCAGTGTGGTTTTGATTTGCATTTCCCTAATGACTAGTGATCTTGAGCACATTTTTATGTACTTATTGGCCATTTATATATCTTGTTTGGAGAAACGTCTATTCAGATCCTTTGCTGGGCTTGATTATAACATTTTGGATTAGACATTCCCTTAGTTAGTAAACCATACTAACCAATTCCTATAGCACACAGATGCTTAAGCTGGTAGGTTAGCTCTAGTTTGCTTGTGTTTCGTTTATTTCTCTGCTTACCAAGAAGAAAATCATTTGTGTTCTCAAACTGATTTATACCACTGGCCCTTTGAGTATAAATTAATAAAAATTACTCAGATTGGTGCAATATTAATGCAAAAAGTTGTTTTTTATGAAATGCTTTGGAAAGACTTAAAGATTAGAGGCTGAGAGAATTGCCTTTCAATGAATCTGAAACAGATTGGGGAAACCTTATAAATCTCTGGAAGGATTCTGCTCTTACAAAAATTTCAAGTATTTTTAAGTCTCCCTTTTACTTTAAAGGAAAGGAAAATGGACATTGTAGATAATACGTTATAGGTGTAGCTTATCCAAGAAAGGAGGGAACTGCATTTAGTAGACCCAAAGGTTTTGGTGCTACGTGAGGAAATGTATGTATATGTGTGAAGTTCAAAATGTGTATATCTCATTTTTAAATGATTGCCTACCTGACTCCTGATTAATTGATCAGTGGTCACTCATACATGCTTGAAAAGAAAGTTTTCACTATCCAGGTGACCTAAGGAAGATACAAATACAGTGTTGAGGGAATGATTAATTTTGATTTGTAGGAATCAAAAAACAGTCCCTGAGTAAGTGGCACTCAGTTGGGCCTTATAGGCAGAGTAGAATGTTAACCTGAAACACTAGGCACACTTTTGCCTGAGGACTTTGCTGTTGATATTCCTTTTGCCTGGAACCTTCTTCTCCCAGTTATTTATCCCCTCAGCACCTTCAAGTCTTTAATGTCACTTTCAAAATAATGCCTTAAAATTTCAGCCTTTTCCACCTTCCATCCCCTCTGCCCCTCTTCCACCTTAATCTTTCTTAATGCTTTTTTCCTGTTCCAAAGCACCTTTTCCTATGCGACCTACTCTACATGTTGTTATCTGTCTCCTCTGTAGCTCCGAGAGGGCAGGGAGTTTTGTTTGTTTTGCTCACTTCTCTATTGACTATGCCTAGAATAGCGTCTGGCACAGAATTAGGTGCCCCTTACATATTTATTTGTAGAGTGAATAACTGAATGAACATAGAAACTGAGGAGAGCTGGGAAGGGTGGGTGTTCGCCGCCGAGGGAACGGAGATAGAAAAAGCACAAAGGTGGGGCAGCAGAGGGAATCTTTTGGGATATTAAGGTATGGGGATTAAAGCAGGAGATGAGTCACAGTCACACGTTGCCACATTAGTGGAAGGCCTTGAAGGCTGCACAGAAGGTTTGGTGCTTGCTTTGAAGACGAAGGGAAACTTAAAGGATTTGAGTGACATCATGGTTTTGGAAACCAAAGTCTAGCTTTGGTGAGGGTGATCGGGAGAAGAAAAGAGACTGAGAGCACAGTGACAGAGAACAACAGTGGATGTGGGGAGAACTGAGAGCCATTGCTTGGACTGCACAGTGTTTTTAAAAAATTGCATTGGTTACTAACCATTAAAAATTTGGAGGTTTCACTTAAAAGTCTGGATTATGGTCTTCCCTTCTAAACTGTGGAGGTATTGGCAACATTGGGCTCTTGTTTCTGCATGGCAAAAGTCAGCCATAGCTGTCCACTGGGGCGTGAGCACTTCGCTTTGCCAATCCCCGCCCAGCTAGGCTTTCATTGATCTCTTTCTCCCTTAGTTTGTGGATCTTGTGCTGTGGGAGGTGGTGTGAAGTGTGATGCTTTTAATTTGAGATGGAGAGCCTGATTGGAGGAGAGTCAAATTGGTGTATATTTCTTTCCTCATTCCTGTTATTCACCATGACCAAATTGGATGCAAATCCTTATTTCTGCAGTGCCCAACCCTGAGCACCTCTCCTGCCAATGCTCCTTGCAACTTCTGTACTTCATTCTTTTCCCTCTCAACCCTTTCCTTGAATCCACCTTCTGCCCCTTCATATTTGAAAGCTACCCTGCTATTTCTGATTTTACCATTTTCCTTGAAATGTTCTCTAATGATGTTTTTAGTATATCTATTTTTGCTTTATTAATTTTATATCTTAGTACTACCTTTCCCCCTCAACTTTCCCTTTTTTCCCCTCTTTCTACATTCTTTAGGTGGCAGCTGATCATTACGTGTCTTTTTCCTTACCATGAGAGGCATTTCAGATAAAATTCCTCTCATCATTGTTATAAAACATGTAAGTGTGGATATGTTACAGATACTTTGTTTTGTGGTTTTACATTATGATTTAAGAATGGGTCATAGAATTTGTAGCTTTTTGTATTAAAATTAGGTGTTTCTCTGCATCCCAGTAGAACAGATTTTGTGTAAGATCCTTGTAGTCCAGGAAAGAAAGTGTTACATCCTTGGCTTCTTCGTCCCCTGTTATGTAACTATTAATTTTACTTAAAATTTTTTTATTTTGACTTAATTTCAAACTTAGAGAAAAGTTCAGTAACATACTCAGGTTTCCCAGTTAAGATTTTACCACATTTGCCTTATCATAGTCTCTTTCTGTATCTATCTCTATGTATCTGTCTGTCTAAATCTTTTCTCCTGAAACTGATTCTGCCAGGTTGGGTCCTACCCAAGGGAATAGTTTAATTTATGCTTTATATCAGTTCCATACTTTTTAATTCTTTGTTTTGTCATCTCCAGTTAATGAAATAGTGAAGCCTCCAATTACAATGATAATAGGTTTATTTTGCATAGTTTTTCAGTTTTTCTTATATTTTTGTTATTCTGTTTGGGACATATGCATTGAATTTTATTTATTTCATTTCTTTTCTTGTGCTTTTATTTTTGTGTAGTGTGGATTTAAAGTGTCTCCTGTAGGGGCGCCTGGGTGGCTCAGTTGGCTAAGTGTCTGACTCTTGATTTCTGCTCAGATCATGATCTTGGGGTTGTGGGATGGAACACCCTGTGGGGCTCCACACTGAGCGTGGAGCCCGCTTCGGATTCCAACCCCTACCCCACTCCACCCCAGTCGCATGTATGTGCCTTTTCTCTCTCTCTCTCTCAAAAAAAAGAAAACAAAAGTATCTCCTGAAGTCATAATGATGTCCATCCTTTTTTAGATTTGTGTTTGTCTTTTAGTTTTTAAATGTTGGGATTTGTTTCCCAATACAGATATAGACTGTTTTTATAAGCATTCACCCACTTACATTAAATGAAGTAATTATGAAATTTGTGCTACCCTCCATCATCATCATCATTTGTTAAAGTGTATAATTCAGTATTTTTTAGTAGTATGGACACAAGATTGTACACCCATCAGCACAATCAGTTGTAGAACATTTTCGTCCTACTCCAAAGAAACTTCATACTCTTTAGCGTCACTCCCCAAACCCCAGTCCCCCAGCTCTAGGCAGCCACTAATGTACCTTTTGCTGTATATTTGCCTATTTTGGACATTTCCTATAAATGGAGTCATACAATATGTGGTCTTTTGTGATTAGCTTCTTTCATTTAGCGTATTTTCAAGGTTCATCCATGTTGTAGCATGTGTCCGTGTTTCATACCCATTTTATGTTTGAATAATATCAAATTACATGGATACATGTGCATACTACATTTCGTTTATCCATTTATCAGGTGATGGACATTTGGGTTTTCTTCTTTTTGGCTGTTATGAATAATGCTTCTATGAAAGTTTGTGTACAAATTTATGTGTGGACATATATGTTTTCAGTTCTCTTATACCTAGGAGTAGAATTGCTGGGTCGTATGGTAAACCCTACGTTTAACATTTTGAGGACCTGCCGAACTGTACTCCAAAGTGGCTGCACCATCTTACATCTTCACCAGCAATGTGTGAGGGTTCCAATTTCTCCACATCCTGTTCAACACTCATTACTGTCTTTTTTTTTTTATTATAACCAACCATTTCATTTTTTTAAATCCCTCATTTCCCCTGTATATGTAGTTTCTTTAATGGAATTTACATTCTTAGTTTCTTTTAAGCTGGATTGGGAGGTAATGTCAACCCATTTATCCCCTCCCTCCTTCTCCCCTCCCCCCCTTTTCATTGTTAGAAACATTGTTTTAACAGAACTATTTTCATTATTCCTACAATTCGTTCCATTATTAGCTTCTCTCATGGGATAAACGAGGCATTTAGGAGTTGGCATAGATTCTTTTCTCATGCACTTTGAAATTCTGTTTAAATCTTAAAATTCCCTCCGTATTTGCTTTCAGTTTATTAGATGCTTTACAGTTAATCCTTTGTTACTATTTGAATCAATTTCTTTTTTACAGGTGTCATGTATTTTTCATGGCTCAGTTGTCTCATTTTTTGAAAAGTCATTACAGGTTCTGAAGTTCTTAACACATTCTTCTGCCTTCAGAAACTTTGGCAGGTATTATGTTTTCAAGTACAGTTCCATTTCTCTTATTTTTGTGCAGACATTGAGTTTTTCTCTTCCATGGTTAAAAAGAAAAAAGAAAAACCCACACTTTTTTTTTTGTTGTTGTTATAAAGGCAGTATTTGTTCGATGTAAAGAACTTGAAGACTATGGGGCGCCTGCGTGGCTCAGTCGTTAAGCATCTGCCTTCGGTTCATGTCATGATCCCAGGGTCCTGGGATCGAGCCCCGCGTTTGGCTCCCTGCTCCGCGGGAAGCCCTCTCCCACTCACCCTGACTGTGTTGTCTCTCTCTCTCTCTCTGTCAAATAAATAAATAAAATCTTTTAATAAAAAAAGGAAAACAAGAACTCGAGGAATATGTAAAAATACAAAGAAGAAATCTGTGATGATTGCCATTCTCCCCGGTAATATCTTTTTTTTTTTTGGGTTCCCCAAAGAGCCAGCATATTTATTGATGCTTGTTCAGGTTCTGCAAGCTTCTTGGTCTCACTTTTTGTGAGGGAAGGAGGCCCAGCCAAGGCAGTACAGGCTATAGGCGGTACCCCCTAGACAGAGCCCCATGGTCACTCGGTACAGGATGTTGTCGGTTCCCCCGCCCTTCAAGTGCACCGGAAGGTCATTGTCCGCCTGGAAGAGTTTCTGTTTCTCAGCCACTCGGTTCTGGAAGCGGTTCCGGGCGGTTGAGCTGAAAGAGCGAACCAGCGCCTGGGAGACCCGCAGGGCCCTCGTTCTGCGTCCTCCTCCTCGGCCGGAGTCACCTCCCCTCTCCCCGGTAATATCTTTTTAAAGATTTTTTTTTTTTTTTTTTTGAGAGAGAGAATGAGAGATAGAGAGCACGAGAGGGAAGAGGGTCAGAGGGAGAAGCAGACTCCCTGCTGAGCAGGGAGCCCGATGTGTGGGACTCGATCCCGAGACTCCAGGATCATGACCTGAGCCGAAGGCAGTCGCTTAACCAACTGAGCCACCCAGGCGCCCTCCCCGGTAATATCTTAATCTTTATGCTGAAATTGTTTCATTTTATCCCACAAAAATTTTGAACTTTTTTCTTTTTTTAAATATTTTATTTATTTATTTTTGCGAGAGAGAGAGAGAGAGAGAGAGAGAGAGAGAGAGAGCGCACGAGCAGGGTGGGGGAAGTGGCAAAGGAGAAGCAGACTCCCCGCTGAGCAGGGAGCCCTGGGATCATGACCCAACCTGAGGGCAGATGCCCAACCAACTGAGCCACCCACCCACCCCTCTTTTGAGATTTTTAAGTTTATTTTGCCTTGTTAGCTTTAATCTAATACTGTTTTGCAAGTGAATCTAAACCGCTGATATTCTGTATCAGTTCTCTTGTTTATAGCCTAAATGATACATTTAGATTCCTCATTGTTCACGAGTCGTTTTAGTCTGTGTTTAGTGTCCTTTGTTCATTTTTTTCATATTTTTTTTCTTTAAAGTGGTTTAAGGTTTTTTTTTTTTAGGTGGTGCTGTGTGTTTACCTTTATTGGTCCCTTCTTTAAGTTCAGATCATAAGTATTTCCTAATATTGCTTAATTAGACCTAGGGATTCTTTTTTTTTTTTTTTTTTTTTTAAAGATTTTCCATACCTTCTCCAGTGCTGGTGTAATAAAAAGCTAACAGTTTGGCACTTACGATGTGTCATGCAGTGCTCTGAGTGCTTTCCATATCTTTATTCTCTGCCAACAATATGAGATAAGTACTTCTATTGTCTCCATTTTACAGATGAGGAAATAGAGGTAGAGAATGGTAAATTACTAAGGTCACAGAGCTGGTAAGTATAAGAGCCAGGGTACTGGTCTAGGCAGTGTTGTCCTAGGGCCTGCTTCTTAGACATCAAATGAGAATGCCTGTTCATTTTTCTTTGTTTCATTTTTTCAAAATTTAATAGGGTTTTAGCTGATTTTAAAATTATTTTTGCTCTTTATTGAGACATAATTCACATAATGTGAAGTTTACCATTTTAAAGTATATAGTTCAGCGGTTTTTAATATATTCAATATGTTGTATAACCATCACTGCTCTCTACTATATAATTATAGAACATTTCCATCACTCCAAAAAGAATTTCTATACCTATTAACAGTCAACCCCCATACTTCTCTGCTCCCATGCTCTGACAACCATAGAGAGACTCTGCGTCTTAATGGATTTACTTATTCTGGACATTTCATATAAATGGAAAAATACAATATGTGGCCTTTTGTGCCTGGCTTCGTTCACCTAACATAATTTTTTTCAAGATTCTTACATGCTGTAGCAATACTTGTTTTATCTGATTTAAAAAATAAGACAAGTTCATTATAAAACTCATACAATTCAGAAAAATACAGAATGAAGAAAGTTCAAATTCCACCAAGAGATAACTGTGGTTCATATTTTCATGTATATACTTTTCAGATTTTTGCATATAGGCATTAAAAAGTAGTTTGTGTCATACATTTAAAAAAATCTGCCTTTTAAAAAATGTGTTATGTCAGGAAATATGGAGATTCTTTATCAGTCTTTTTAATAACTGCAATATAACAGTTTATGGATCTGCAAGAGGAAAAACACAGGTTTGCCAAGACAGAAAAAGAAGAAGGAGAGAGTATTGCAGTTTGGAATCTATGATTAGGACTAGATAGGACTGGGAAGACCCTGAGTACCTTTACTACCCAGCTCGGGATCTGGGTCTTGCCTTCTTTCTGATCCTGCAGTAGACCATCCTCCCCATCACCTTGCCTGAAGCAGAGGTATTTGGGATGGAGGCAGCAGGGAATGATTGTAGGTGTTGGGTGGAGGATTGACACTTTCAAAGTGGTACTTAACAAAGGGTAGCTTGGCAGTAGTATGTGTAGCATGGGATGAAAAATACCAGAGTCAGATAATTGTGTGGCATATGTGAAATTTTTTTGTTAAATATAGCTTAGAGAGTTTTAGTCATCTCTGCCATTAATGCTTTTTAATATTAATGTAAACTACTTTTGGTTTTATATCATGAAATACTGAGTACAGTTTATTTTCCCTCTCATATCTTTATGGTAGAGGATAACTAATATAATATGGTTCATAAACAAGTTGAAGATAATTTAATTTCTAATTCCTCTCATTGCTTAGACTCAAGTCAATATTTATTAAATCTACTGTTTGATTTTTACCCTGAAATGTATTTTCAGTGATTTGTGTCATTAAAGGTGTCCCTTAGATTGGTCTGGAGAAAGAAAGTAAATTTTTGTTGTATACCTACTTTTTCTGGGCACTGTTGCTTTTTAGTACATATCTAATCATTATAATATCTAGGGAAGGGAAGGTGTAATTATTCTAAAGGTGAAGAACTAGCATGTGAACCTGACCCTTGTCCACCCTCAAACTAATAATGCTTTGTTCATTATATAGCAAACTGTCTTTGGGATTGTGTTTGAAATCACATTTTTTTTTTCCCTGTTAAAGATAACCAGTATAGAAACTTGAAAAGAGGAAAAAATCATCATCCATTGTTCAACTGGTGTAAACACAGTCCCTTTACCATTTTGGTTTTTTTCTGGCTGGGTTTTCCTATATGTGTTTTTTATACGTAATCTTAGTGCATGTGTATAGTTTTGTTTTCTGCTTTTTCACTTGACATTTATAAGCATATTTCTATATCACCCCATATTATATACAACCTTTTAAATAGCTCTACAGTATTCCTTGGCTGTACCACACCATTTTCTGGTGTGGGATATTTTAAATATTTAAGTATTTCAAATATTTCTGCCGTTCTCAGTGTAGAGATTGGGGTCCTGTCAGTTTGGATTGGTGTGTTTTTCTAAAAAAGGGAAGGTTTTCCCAAATACTGTGAACATCTAGACATGTGTATAAACCCATTGAAATGAGGTTATTCTTAAGAACTAAGAACAAGGTAAAGAGTTTGAACATGTCCTGTGGGGAGTCAATAAGGAATCAAGTAAAGATGAACTAAAGATTCCCACGTGTTGATAAGTACTTCGCATTCATTATAAGACTTTCCCCCTGTAGTGCTCTGAGGACTAGAAATGGCAGATGAGATGGCTTTAATATGGTTGGGGAAAAGCAGGTTTGAAGACTCGAAGTGGTGCAAGTGGATGAGAATGCGGGGAGAGGAAGCAAAATGGGAGGACACAGTGGGATGGCTGAGGG
The DNA here is from genome assembly GCF_003265705.2 of Callorhinus ursinus. Lineage (NCBI taxonomy): Eukaryota > Metazoa > Chordata > Mammalia > Carnivora > Otariidae > Callorhinus > Callorhinus ursinus. Next base: position 27,629,388 of record NW_027397086.1, on the reverse strand, counting down.
CAGAACATTTTTATACATAGTAGGAGCCCTCTTGTCTTGGTGCCTTAAGATTCTTGTAGTTAGTTGGTTAATCAAGAGTTATTTAAAGGGGGAGTCACAAAAATAATTTATAAATGTATGTAACATTTTATTTGAACTTAAAAACATAAATAAATATATAGATTTATTAAACACTATTTTAGTTAAAAAAATTTTTTTTTTATTTTTAGGGAGAGAGCAGGGGTGGGGGTGTGGGAGAGGGAGAGAGAGAATCTTAAGTAGGCTGCATGCCCAGCATGGAGCTCGATCCCACAACCCTAAGATCATGACCTGAGCCAAAATCAAGTGTGAGACACTTAACCGACTGAGCCACCCAGTCACCCCTATTAAACACTATTTTGAAAGAGGGCCCAGATTTTTTCTTTGAGAATAGTTGGAATTTCCTCTTTCTTGAATAAGCATACATTGGTTACAAATTCCAGTTTTAATCTCTTTAAAAAGGAACGTAAAGACTTGTGGATGCAGAATTCTAGATTTTTCTCTTGCCTGTACAAGAGAAAGCAGCTCACCTTAAGTCTTGCCATAGCATTCAATTTTGTTTTCATAACAGTTTATTTTTATTCTTAACGAAATGTTGAAACCACCTAATTCCAATAACAAATACATGGTTTGGATGAAGCATAAGAGCAACTGCCCTGCTTGGAGCTACAGTCCTGATGAGTGTTCTAGAGAGTGGCCTAGTAGCCTTGGAGATTCACTGTGCCATGGGCATTGGTTGGTATGTTTTACAGAGAATAGCATACTTTGATTTCTCTGGAGAGTTGGTTAAGTTGGAGATAAGTTCTCCAAGGGCTCTGTGGACATGGACTGAGCAGTAAGAGAAGGAAAAGGAGTGACTAAATGAGAAGTGATCAGAGATTTGGGGGGATAATCAAGATTATTAGGTTGGAAGGGGAGGCCAGGAGTATCAGCTTCTGTAGAAAGGTCAATAAAAGAGTTGGAAGGCTAAGAAAAAAGTTATGGAATCTTTAAAAGAGGAGGTTCTGTTGACCTTTGATAGAATTTTGATAGGAAAGGGGAGGAAGCCAGGCTCCCTACAGGTTGAGGCATTATTAAAGGAGGGGCACTCACTCTGAGTCAGGATTTGACATAAAATGGATACAATATATTTGGATCCCTCTACTGAAATGAAAAATAGCCATGGCAGTGTGCAGAGATCTTGGAGATTACTGTTTATTTGATTCATTTTCTTCATAGTGATTATGTTAGAGAATTAAATGTAAAGCCTTTAGTCAAGGCCTTGGTCATCTTTGATAGTGGTTCTCAGCGGAGGGTGATTTTACTCCCCAGTGGACATTTGGTAATGTCTGGAGACATTTTGGTTGTTACAGCTGGGATGGGCCTGCTGACATCTAGTGGATAGAGGCCAGAGATGTTGCTAAACATCCTCCAGTGAACAGGATAGCCCTATGATATGCGTCAAAGAATTATCTAACTCAAGATGTCAGTAGTGTTGAGGTTGAGAAGCCCTGAATTCTATTGTAACATCTTGCAAAGTTTTTTCACTTTTGGCTCTCCATTGGTGTTAGCTATCTCATAAGATTCCCCAGACTACCTTCTGTTTAATGGAGGGGTGGTAGAAAAGTCATACCATTCTGGAGGGCTAAGGGAGTCTCATTTTGAACTATAGCCCGAACCTAGTTAGTGCTGCTGAAAGTTAGGGCTTTGGGCAGCTCAAGTTCACAGTGTGTAGGATTCCTTCCTCTAGTGTGTATTGTTTCCCAGCTTTGAGATCTTAATGAACATGGAGACAAGTTTTACATTTAGAAAATTGTGTGATGGGCACATTTGCAACCAGAGCAAAATATTTTTGTTTTGAGCCACTGTTCTAAGTGCTTCTTTGTGTAAAATATTTCTATTTGGAGAATTGATTTTTGAGGGCCTTAGTATGGCTCATCTATTTTGCTGAGTTTCCATTTTGGGTTCAGGAAGGCAGCTGTGTAATAATTATCATCATCATTGACAGGTAGTAGAGTGCCCTCTTGATACCTGGTACTGTATTGAATACTTGAAAAGAAATAACATTCAGAAGATGATCCCAAAATAGAATTCCTTTTGTACTGAGTTTGAGCTAAGGCATTGGTTTTCAAATTTGTGAGAGAAAGAAGAATACCAGGAAGTCATGATGCTCTTGATAAATGTATCATGTGAATGGTGATGTAGCACCTAAATTTTTGTGCAATCAGTATGTCAGGTTTGTGTTTTACTATACATATCGGTGACCTGACCAATAGTGGCTTAAATGATAAGGGCTTTATTTATTTATGTGTTTGTTTATTTCCTATAACAGTGAGTCTGAATGGGTGATATCCAGGATAGACATGATGATTCTATAATTTTTCTCTGCTTTCCATACTCTTGCTCTGTCCTTCTGGTCTACCAGCTTTAGCCTATAGCTGTCATCTTTGTGCATGTGAGACAGCCACTACAACCTTAGGCAAGAGTTTTACTCTCCAGGCAGGACAGAGAGTGGAAGAATGAAGGAGGAAGGGACAGTGCTTATGTATGAACTGTGGTACATTGCAGGGGGGTCTGGGAAATACAGATTATTTAGCTGAGCACCTTCCTTCCCTGAATAAAACTGGGGTTCTCTTACGAAGTAAGAATAGATCCAGGATAGGCAATTAGCTGTGACTGCCACAGTAATAAAACAATTTAAAATGTACATTCATGAGCTTGTGTTCTCATAAAACACTTGGAATTTTCCTGTAATATTCTTTACTTATTTGTGGAACATTAGTTTTGTTGATAACTAGCAAGGAAGTAATCTCAGATATTGAAGGTTTAAGAAATATGTGACAAAAACTCTTAAAATGGAAAATTCTTTCCATTGACTTTTTTCCCTTGCAAATGAGAAAATGAAATTCTTATTTGATTTTAATGAAGGTACACTCTAGGCCATCAGTTTTCATAAGGAGCATGGTTAGGAACCACTGATAATTAATATTTATGTATACTATTTATCTACTTGTGTCTCTACTTTCACTTAAATTATTTTTCTAGATAAGAATATTCTCTTTCAGTATTATATGTTGTGGGCAATTAAAACATTCTTTACTTTTAATTATTTTTATTTTTTTTTAAAGATTTTATTTGGGAGGAAGAACGTGCGTCCGCACCTGTACATGAGTGGGGGTGGGGGAGAGGAACAGAGGGAGAGGGAGAAGTAGACTTTCCACTGAGCATAGAGCCCCATGTGGGGCTTGATCCCAGGACCCCAAGATCATGACCTGAGCTGAAGAGAGAACTTAACCGACTGAGCCACCCAGGTGCCCCTAAAATATTCTTTACTTTTAAATGTTTCTAAATTCTGGGGCGCCTGGGTGGCTCAGTTGGTTGGGCGACTGCCTTCGGCTCAGGTCATGATCCTGGAGTCCCAGGATCGAGTCCCACGTCGGGCTCCCTGCAAGTCTGCTTCTCCCTCTGAACCTCTTCCGTCTCATGCTCTCTATCTCTCATTCTCTCTCAAATAAATAAGTAAAATCTTAAAAAAAAAAATAAATGTTTCTAAATTCTGTATAGTGATCCTATATTAGTTTTTTTAATCCTCTATCAGTTTTATAATCAGCCAAAAAGTCTTACTAATTTTTCCAAGTCAGTGTAAGTCTTGCCATCTTTGATACTGCATCCTCTGCTTCAAATCCATTTTTATCTCCTACTTCTTGAAATTCCTAGAGCAATCATAGCCTGTACAACAGCATTTTCTCCTTATAGATTATATTGAATTCATCACTAATTGTTCCATATGTTAGCAAGATCATAGGCTCCCTGTTATATATTTTTCTGTGTGTCCCAATTTCTTAGCATAGAATTAGATATATAGTAGATACTTGTTTCCTGATCAACTAAATAATCACATTTAACACATTAATACACATGAAAATAGCATGAATTTAATAATAGGATAGGCATAAAATAAAACATGACTAATAACCAGTGTAATCAGAATTTCATGACTTTTACCCGTATCTATTAATGTAGGACCTCTAGCTCCCCCAAATTGCCCCCACCCAAGTTTATTCTTGGAGTCACCAAAGGGTGTTTCATGTGGGCTCACTAATGTATTCTGGCCACTGCCACATAGCACGTCTTTTTCTTCCTGCCATGTTGCAGCCCCTCGATAACAGGTGTATCTCTGTGCCCGATTATCTCCTTGGCCTTGTGCTGTCCTGCCAGGTGTAATGCTGATGCTGGGGCTGTTGAGGTATCCCAGCCTCTTTTCTCCCCCGCTATTATATATTGTTGTGTGGACATCAAAAAGAGCTCTTTAATCTTGTTGCTTCAAAGCTTTCAGTGAAAGCTGTTATTTAGTTTCTCACTGTAGCTCTTCTGTTATGATGAGCTCTTGGGGCTGGGCTGGGGGAGCAGTCCAAGTGATAGACACCAACCTGTGCATGTGACCACTCCTCCTGTTCAAGCTTTGTTTATTGTACCAAGCTTTTCTGCCTCTCTTTAGTAAGGATGATTATTGTCCCAAAATGTTTCTTAGTCTGACCTCATGCAGACAGATGCTTTGAACAACTCTCAGTCTCCAGAGATGTGTGAATCTTGGTGGCAGGGATGTTTTAGGTTCTAGACTGCAGTCCCGTTGTACTTTAAAAATACAATAGGTAAGGGCGCCTGGGTGGCTCAGTCGGTTAAGTGACTGCCTTCGGCTCAGGTCATGATCCTGGAGTCCCGGGATCGAGTCCCGCGTCGGGCTCCCTGCTTGGCGGGGAGTCTGCTTCTCCCTCTGACCCTCGCCCCTCTCATGTGCGTGCTCTCTCTCTCTGTCATTCTCAGTCTCTCAAAATAAATAAATAAATCTTTAAAAAAAATACAATAGGTAAAACATACCTCAAAGAATCTCAAGCCCAAGTCATAAGTCAGAGCAACTCAGAGCATGATCTTGGCCCACAAATAGAATTAAAACTTTACTTATTCTTGTTTTATATGTCTGATTGTATTGGAACCCAGTGTGAACTTTAAGCCTACAAAGAAAAGGAGGAGAAATGCACTAAATTTTATTTCTTGAATTGTACATTTGTTTTTATTTCTATGACCCCTAAAATTGGCTAAGCCTGTGGTTGAACGAAGATATTATGCACTCTTATTCTCTTCTCCAGAGCAGTTCTTTTTTAATATTTAGTTAATCTTCCTTGAGTTTTAAGATGTGCATACATTAGACAGTAATTGGAACTGGACCTTGTGCAAGTTCCTAGTAGGAATGTGGGTAGATAGAAAAAAAAAAGGAAACTCCACACTTAGGATTGAGCCTCAAGTGCTAATGCAACTTGTCAAGGGCGAGAAGATGAGTAAGCAAAAATTGGGAGATGTGGGGATCCAAGAGCATAGAGCCTCCATAGCCAAATGGCCAAGGTGAAAGGAATTAAAAGATGATCATCTATGCCTGAAATAGCTGGAAACAGAACAACAAAATAACTCTAATAGTTTCCTGTTAAGTTTCAGCTCATGTCTTTTTTTTTTTTTTTAAACACCTGAGTTTCATTTAAGGAAAAGAAAAATTTTGTAACCTATAGTTACATAGATGTATATACTTCACCCAGTGCAGTGCTTGGTTGAGAGTGGTTATTCAGATAAATACTGTTGACTCAGCTCACTGGGTATTTAGGTACTTGACTACCGGTTCCTTGGAGGGTCAGCTAGGAGGAGTAGGAGACCCAAGACACCACTGTAGAGCAGTGAGAACAGGTAGGGCAGAGAGAGGCAAAGAAATGTCACCAAGACAGATGTCACTAGATACAGAACCTTATTGACTCAGTCCAGTCGGTCCTGCTTTGAAATCTGGAACTAGAAAACAACCAGGGATGGGAGGTTGCTGGAGAAATATTCCTTGAGATCTGTTTGCCCTGAGATCTGTTTGCCAAGGCCTCATCATGACCCGGGGCTGCAGGAGACCTTGTGCCCTTCCCAGAGTCCCTCAGCTACTGAGCGACAGAATCAGAAGCTAACTTAGGCCTTCCTGTTCCCATACTCATTTGTTCACCTCTACAATGGGCTGGGTTTTTTAAACAATCAATTTGTTCCTTGTTTGCTATTGTTGCTATCATTTTATTGTTTATTGTTTGTTGTTATATTTCTCATTCCCAATAGGGAGGATGTAAAAATTGCTTTATAGTGGTTTTCACTCAATTCTATGTGATTCTAGAAAGCTTAATTTGATAGCAAGACCAATGGTCTTGGAGCAGGAACGAAATGACCGCAGAATGATAGTATTGTTGATTGGCTCTGCCTCCTGTGGTAGAGTAGAATTAAATCAGTCATTTAAAAATTTTAAGAGTAAGATTTTTGATCTTTTTTATTCTGTGTACATTAATGCTCCATATATATCTATTGTATGAAATTCCAGTTTATAATTCTTTTGTAATTAAAATAGTTTGTCTAGAGTGAATTATGACCATCTGAAATTTATTTGGGTATCAAAAGAATTAAGATTTCTTTTAATTACTCTTATTTGTTCTCCTTAAAAGTAACTTAATCTCTAGAAAAATAATCTAAGGGAGTGCCTGGCTGGCTCATCCAGTAGAGCACATGACTCTTGATCTGGCGGTCATGAGTTCGAGCCACATGTTGGATATAGAGAATATTTTTTAAAAAATCTGTAAAAAAAAAAAAAAAAGATAACCTAAGATACTAAGACAATATAAGAAGACTGTCTTAAGCTCTTGGCAGGCCAAATAGAAAAATTCTGTAGATTTACCTTTGGGAATTCTGTGAAATCCTGAAATTTTGAGTTTTATTTTGGTTTGGGTTACTATTAGGCATACTATTATGCAAGATTCTCCTTGGGGAATTCTGAACATTTTGTGTCCTATGGGACTTGATTTTTGTATGTTATGTCTATTACGATACTTGTGAATGTGGTGATCAACACATTTTAAGGTGTTTTTTCTTTTATATATCTGCATTTGGGTACAAAAAGACATTTGAAACATTTTTTTCCCCTTCTTTTTCAGAATTAAATGTGAGGGAGTCTGATGTAAGAGTTTGTGATGAATTGTCATGTAAATATGGAGGAGTCTGTAAAGAAGATGGGGACAGTTTGAAATGTGCATGTCAATTTCAGGTGAGGAAACCAAACATTTTGAAAAATTTTTACATTTTTAATATTTTATCATTCTACATTCTTCAAATAAAAAGCTTAAAATACCTTGAACCCCAAAAGAAGTTGGCTTTAGAGCCCACTGATTTTTCTGTTGTCAGATGAAGTACTATTATTTGTACTTTCCATGCTTCTTTCCTTGAGTCAAGAGGACAGACTGGCAATAATAGGTATGAAGATGCTTTGAAAAAACGTTAAAGTTCTATTCAAATGTAAGTTCTAATTGTCCCTGAAAGGAAATGAATCTCTTATTTAAGATATTGAAATTTTGGGGCACCTGGGTGGCTCAGTCGGTTAAATGACTGCCTTCAGCTCAGGTCATGATCCCAGCATCCTAGGATCGAGCGCTGTATTGGGCTCCCTGCTCAATGGAGAACCTGCTTCTGCCTCTCCCTCTCCTGCTCCCTCTGCTTGTATGCTCTTTCTCTCTTTCTCTTTCTGTCAAATAAATAAATAAAATCTTTAAAAAAATGTTGACATTTTTGGGGGCACCTGGTTTGCTCAGTTGGTTGAGCGTCCGACTCTTGATTTCAGCTCAGGTCATGATCTCAGGGTCGTGGGATGGAGAGCCCCACGTCAGGCTCCACACATGCTCTGTGGGGAGTCTGCTTGAGATTTTCTCTCTCTCCCTCTGCCCCTCCCCCCCAGTTGGCTTTTTTTCCCCTTTTCTTCTCTTTGTAGTCTTTTTTCTGATCCATTAATTTTTTCTTTTTAAGTATAGTTGATCCACAATGTTACATTAGTTTCAGGTGTACAACATAGTGATTCAACTTCTTTATATGTTACACTCTTCCCTTCCATTTTTATTTGCTGGTGTCTCATCTTTTTAGGCCAAAGAACATGGCTGACTTGCTACCTCAGGAGTAGGTCAGGGTTAGAGATAAACTAGACAGGGGAACCTCAAACTATTATCTTTGCTTTTCAGATGCTCTTTTTTTTTTTTTAAAGATTTTATTTATTTATTTGAGAGAGAGAGAGAATGAGAGATAGAGAGCATGAGAGGGAAGAGGGTCAGAGGGAGAAGCAAGACTCCCCGCCGAGCAGGGAGTCCGATGCGGGACTCGATCCCGGGACTCCAGGATCATGACCCGAGCCGAAGGCAGTTGCCCAACCAACTGAGCCACCCAGGCGCCCCAGATGCTCTTTTAAGTTGTGATTCTGTTTCTTAAAAAAAAAACAAAAAAAAATAAAAAAGAAAAAGATGTGAAATGTGTTACATTCAATTTTTCTTTTTTATTTGCTGTGATTAAATTATAATCTGGCTTCAGAATATTGCTCAGGAGATGGTTTCTGATTCAGGATTTGAGATGAAACAAAGAAGAAACTAGAATTCTTTCCACTCATGATCTGATTCTAATTGTACCCACCATTTTGGATTTTAAGAGAAGGAAAGGGTACAGAGATTAGAGACAAAAGCATAGGACAATCAGTGTTTCTAGTAACCCTATAACCTCAGGAAGTTCCTGTATGATCCATCTGAAAAGAAAAGTCATGTTTCCTACCCTTTTTTATGATATTGTAATGAGAATCAAAATCAGCTTGCATATGAAATCTCTTTGAAAACTATAAAGTATCAGAGGAAGAGTAGGGAGTTATATTATTGTCCAGCTGGACAGGCTCTTTATAGTCAAGAGACTTTACAATCCACTATTTATTCACAATAGCCACCTTTGACATGGCTTTAGCTGACCTTGTGCCCACCCCTATATGGTTACTCATGCAATGAATGTTCTGGCTAGTGTGTTGTGTCTGGCTTCCCTGCCTGCACCCCAAATCGTCTTAAAAGGGATGGCAACTAAAGTGGGCTTCTTTCCTTAAAGATATTGGTGTACATAGTGTAACTAAGCCCTCATGGACTTTTACTTCTTTCTGTTCTTCACATTAGATAATTTTTTATGATCTTTCTTTAGGTTCCCTAATCCTTTCTTCTGTCCTCTCCATTCAGTCCATCCATGAGGTTTTTTTTTTTTTCAAAATTTTTTGCGGGGGAGGGGGTGGGAAGGGCAGGGGAAGAGGGAGAGATAGATAGAAAGAGAGAGAGAATCTTAAGCAGGCTCCACGCCCAGTGCGGAGCCCAATGCGGGGCTGGATCTTATGACCCTGAGATCATGACCTGAGCTGAAATCAAGAGCCAGATGCTTAACAGAGTGAGCCACCCAGGCACCTCTCAGATATTTTATTTCTAGACTTTATAATTTTGATTTCTTTTTTTTTATTTTAAGAATTTATTTATTTATTTTAGAGAAAGAGAATATGGCGGGAGGGCCAGAGGGAGAGGGAGAGCGAATCTCAAGCAGACTCCGTGCTGAGCATGGAGCCTGATGCAGGGCTCAATCTCACGACACTAAGATCATGACCTGAACTGAAACCAAGAGTCAGACGCTCAACCGACTGTGCCACCCAGGCACCCCTCTAGTTTTGATTTCTTGGCTGAGTTTTCCTGACTTTTTATTCATTACAAGCATATTTTCCTTGAGCATAGATACTATTGCTGCTTTAAAATCTTTGCTCATTTCAGCATCTGGGACATCTCAGGGATCATCTCTTTTGATTTTTCATTCGAGAATGGATTGTGTTTCTTTTTTCTTTGTATTAGAGTAATTTTGAATTTAATATACACATTGTGAGTAGGTTTTAGTGTTTGAATTCTGTTATGTTCTCCTGAAGAGTATTGTCACTTTTGAAACAGTTAAGTTGGCTGAACTCAAACTGCAGACTCTCTTCCCTGTTGTGGGAAACAACACAAATACTACTTCATTATTTTTAATCTTATCTGGAATACTTAGAGTCTGCCCCATGAGTGATTTGAGAGTCAGCCAGAAATTTGATCTGAATTTATATATGGAATCTGGGAGTCCCTTCTGACTCTCTCCTTTCTGGTTTTTTCTCTCTCTTTTTAGTGGCTCTGGTTGCCCTGAACTCTATCCTTTGGTGTTTAAGCCAGAAAGATTGTAGATTTCTTATTGGTGTTTTAGTCACCCCTGTATTGGGAAGACTGAAGCTGTTCCCTCTTCCAACTGTCTTAAATTTCTTTAGGTTAAATTCCTTGATGTGGAATTGTTGAGCAGTGGGATGCTCATGTGCAGATAACATTCTCACCAGTAGCACTATGTCTGACTGCTTGTTTTCCCTTGGCCTTTTGATGGTGGATTTTGTCAGTCCTTTTTAAATTTTGTAAATCTGTAAGGCAAAAAATTTTTTTTTAATTTTCATTTGATTATTAGAAGTTGAAAATGTGCCATATATTTATTGACCATTTTTTTGGTGAATCAATATTTCATATACTTTGCCCATTTTTGGGAGTATTTTCTTTTTACCTTGTGTTGATTTGTAGACATATTTATGTATGTACGAATGTGCATATACTATATACAGTACACTATTTGAGTACTTATATATTGCTTATGCTGAGCATTATATCCATTAACAGTTCTAAATATACATACATATGTGTGTATATTTGAGTATATATGTATGTATATATGTATGTATATTATGAGTTATGGAGCCTATAAAGTAGGCTAGAGAAAAGAAAATGCTATTAAGAAAATCATATAAAAGAGAAAATATATTTACAGTACTCTACTGTAAAAAATCCATGTATAAGTGGACCCACACAGTTTAAGCCTGTGTTGTTCAAGGGTCATACATATATAACTCTATAACTCACAAACTGTCATGAGAACCTGTGATGTAGGTACTGTTTTTATGTTTTTTAAAAGAGTAATATATGCCCATATTAAACAACTTGAACATTAAAAAGAAGATCTATAATGTAATGAAAAAATGTCTTCCTTTCACTCGAGACTACCAATTGCTCATCTCAGAGGCAACATCTGTTACTTGTATTTCCTTCTAGAAATATTGTGTGTTATATAAGTGTATGTGGTTGACCCTTGAACAACACAGGCTTAAACTGTGTGGGTCCACTTATACATGGATTTTTTACAGTACAGTACTGTAAATATATTTTCTCTTTTATATGATTTTCTTAATAGCATTTTCTTTTCCCTAGCCTACTTTATTGTAAAAATACAATACAAGTAACACACCAAATATGTGTTAATTGACTATGTTATTGATAAGGCTTCTTGTCAGCAGCAGGTTATTAGTAGTTAAGATTTGGGGGAGTCAAGTTATGCATGGATTTTTGACCGTGCAGGGGTTTGGCACCCCTAACTCCCATGTTTAAGGGTCGATCATAGGTGTTTTAATTTCTTTTTTAAGTACTAAATCACTCAGTAGTATTTACCTTAGAGAACGTTCCTTTTTAGTTTATAGATTATAAAAATGTTAAAATAGTCTAGCATCATTTTCATTTTGTTTATAATTTTTGACATAAAAAATTTTAAATTTTCATATCATATTTATCTATTTTTATCTTTGATTCTGCTTTTCATTAATTTTCCCTGCAACTCTAAGATTATAAAGAAATAGCCTTTTTGACCTTTTTAATGTATTTGGACAGCTAGAAAATCCTCTCATGATCTGTCAATCTCTTGCATTCTTACCTGGTGGCAAAGCAGGGAAGAGAAATAAAAGTTAGGGGTTGAGATCACTAGACATTTATCCAGTGTTTGCTTTGCGCTCAGTGCTAGATGCTGAGGATATAAAGATGTTTGAAGACAAGTTGCTTTCCCTATAGGAGCAAACTGCCTAAGGGCTTACGGCATGATTTGATCCTGCTGCTGAATGAACCTTCCTTTGACTACTCTGCCTTCTTATAATTTATAAATCTGTTCAAGTTAGACTTAGGTTATTGCCAGTTGAAGAAAATTCACCTCATAGGTCCATTAAACACTGCTACGCTGGACGCTTTAGCAGTATCTTTCAATTCATTTTAAAAACTTGCTTATGATTCAGCATGCTTTTAGTGTTAATATGAACTTTCTGGTATATAATTTAAACACATTTTAACAGATAATAACAGGAGTTTAGATAAAGTCTAAAATTGTTTTTTCAGTCTGCTAATAAGAGCTATTATATAAACAAAGCAACTTTTATACTGAGAAAAATGATCAAAATTGCATCTTTCCATTAAAACATGGGTTATAGGGGTAGTGCGGTCAGTTAAGCGTCTGACTCTTGGTTTCAGCTGAGGTCATTATCTCAGGGTCATGAGATTGAGCCTCGTGTTTTGCTCCGTACTCAGCGCGGAGTTTGCTTAAGACGCTCTCCCTCTCCTGCCGTTCCCGCTTGTGCTCTCTCTCTCTCTCTTTCTCTCAGATAAATAAATCTTTAAAAAAACCAAACCAAAACAAAACAAAAATCTTGGGTTATATACGAAGAGGAGGACCTATGACTTTTCCCTTATTTTCTTTCTTCCTCTTTGTTCTTTTCCCTGGAGTTCCCTGGATTATGTCTTTTTTCTGAATTTATCAGTGTCTCTTCTTGCTAGGTGTGATGCCCTCTTATAAAATCTTTGTATTAGGGTTCTCCAGAGAAATAGAACCAATAGGAAATTATTTATATTTATATACATATATATATATATAGAGAGAGAATATGAGGGGAAAAGGGAGAGTGTTTATAAGGGATTGGTTTGCTTGATTATGGAGGGTGAAAAGTCCCATGATCTGCTGTCTGCAACCTGGAGGTCCAGGAAAACTGGTAGTGTAGTTCCAGTCCAAATCTGAAGACCTTATAACCCAGAGAAAACTCATGTCCCAAATCAGGCAGGGAGAGCCATTCCCCTTTCCTCCACTTTTTTGTTCTACTTAGGCCCTCAGTGGATTGGATGATCCCACCAACACTGGGGAGAGCACTTACTCAGTCCATTGATTCAAATGGAAATTCATCCAGAAACAGCCTCATAGAATATCCAGAAATAATGTTGAATCTGGGGTCCAGTGTGGTTGGCACATAAAAACGGCCATCACAATCTTGTTATTTTCTTATTTATTGTATTCAGCATAGTTTCTGACACACAGTAGGTACACAATAAATGCTTGCATGGATGTGGCTCCAGAGTTGTACACTTTGCACCTTCCTAAACTATTTCGGATCACATTCTTCCAGGTAAATAGAAGGTATAGGGGAGATTTCTTTCCCCCAGCAAGGATGGCAGTATGGAGGCAGCAGACCTCAGGTAGAGCCAAGATCTTAGGTTAGAGTCAGTGCCCACGTCAGAAGTTGCATGTTGTTAAAATTGTCCAAATTCTTTCATGTGCCCATAGCATAGTGAGAGGCTCCTAAGAGAGACCCCTGGACACAGACTGACCGAGGAACAGTGGGTCTGCTTCTTCCATCTCATGCTCACTCCTAGGTATGGGCTCATTAGGTTGAATTTTGGGGACATAGCCTGCACTATTGTAAGCCCCCTGCTCACTACCACTGAGTGACACAGAGTAAAATCCTGCTGAATAACTAATGGGTAGTGGGTAGAGTATACACTTGTGAGAAATTGTAGGTTTCTTACTTATTAGCTATGACTCTGGGCAACTACTTAAGACTTAGAAATGATGAGAGCATAGCAAAACCAGCTAATATTTACTGAGAATTTAGTATGACCAGATATAAATGCTAAAGACAGATTTCTCTTATTTAGTCCTCATAGCAACTTTATTAGGTAGATGGCTATTATAATTACCATTTTACAGGTGGGGAAAATGGCGATGATACTAGTCCATAGTCACATGGATGGTGGTGGACTTGGAGATCATGTATTTCTTTGTGTTTCCTATAGTGTTCACCTTGGGACTTCACATTCTAGAGGTATTAAATAAATGAATTTTGATAATAATAAAATGACATTATATAACTAGTGCTTCTTAGCTTATTACAAACATTGCCAAGAATTTCCCTTTTACCTCACTGGATCTTTATAACAAGCAAATGAAGTAGGTAGCATGGGATTTCCATTTTCATTTTTATGGATAGTTGATAGTTATTTTCATTATTAATGTGAAAAGTGTGAGAAAGTGCTATAACTTTTTTTATTTTAATTTATTTTTTAAAAGATTTTATTTATTTATTTGACAGAGAAAGACACAGCGAGAGAGGGAACACAAGCAGGTGGAGTGGGAGAGGGAGAAGCAGGCTTCCCGCTGAGCAGGGAGCCTGATGCGGGTCTCGATCCAGGACCCTGGAATCATGACCTGAGCTAGCTGAAGACATATGCTTAACGACTGAGCCACCTAGGTGCTCCATAACTTTTTTTTTTTTAAACCAAATAAAAGAGCAAACTATTCTGTAGAAGTATGTCACAATACTATGGTATTACATTCATGAATATGAAGTAAACTATTAATATTCATGCCTAGTTTTGAGAATTTACTTTTGTTTCTTTTGCAGTGTCATACAAATTACATTCCTGTCTGTGGATCAAATGGGGACACTTATCAAAATGAATGCTTTCTCAGAAGGGCTGCTTGTAAGCACCAGAAAGAGATAACAGTAGTAGCAAGAGGACCATGCTACTCTGGTATGTGCGGTACTTTTCTGAATAAACATTAGAAATGATTCCACCGTGGTTTCTGAAATTTCCAGTCAGGAGTATATTCCCAGAACTGCTGTATGGATCAGTTGTGTGGGGGAGTGAGGGAGCTCTTCTTTTCTGCATTTCATGTTGTTGCTTTTTAACCCCAGATGGTCTAATACTGCATTACTTCTCGTATGTTGTTAACGCTTACGGTCATTTTTGTGGGAACTTTGCATATCTTTTTGCTTTATGGTGTAAATATTAGACAGAACAAGATTTGGCATGGGAAATGATATGGGATCTGTTTTGTTGATTTTTATTTTCTTGGCACAGGGAAGGGGTGGAGAATATCCATAGAAAGCCATTAGTGGCATCCCAGGATGTGTCTCTTTCCAAGCTTTTCTCTTTTTATATCTTCTGTCTTCTGTCTGCCAGTCCTTGTCACCTATCTTCCTCCAGTTTTTTGTATTTACTTCTCTTTTCCTTCCTGAATAGGTAGTGGTTAATTTTGAAAGGCACTGATTTAAGTTTCTTACTTGCATTTGTATTTGGGGGCAGGGATGCAGGTGAAGTGTTGTAATTAGAATTACTGTATGAAGATCAGCAGTAAAGGTGCAGACACTTTTTTTTTTTTAAGATTTTATTTATTTGACAGAGAGAGACACAGAGAGAAAGGGAACACAAGCAGGGGAGTGGGAGAGGGAGAAGCAGGCTCCCCGTGGAGCAGGGAGCCCAATGCGGGGCTTGATCCCAGGACCCTGAGGATCATGACCCGAGCCGAAGGCAGATGCTTAACGACTGAGCCACCCAGGCGCCCCAAGGTGTAGACACTTCTTATATGATACAGTGTATTTCTTTTCTTTCCTTCTATGTTACAGTGCCTGTGTTCAGAATTTTTACTGGGGCTCCATTACATAAGCATGAATGATCCATTGCCCATATGGTTGATCTCAAACTCCAGGTCCACTAATACCACATGACTGAAAGCCCCCACTCTAAATTACATGGTTGGTCCTTGTGGTGTGTCCAGCCTTCACCCTAGGACTGTTGAGTGTGGCCAACCCCACCTTAAGATCTGATATGGTCAGTACCCTCCCTAAATATTACACTTCTATCAGGTATGATATAGATTACCTTCCAGAAGCTGAGGGCAAAGACTGGACCTGTCTTTGGGGAGGGACAAATTCTTTTCCCTACACCAAATAATTAGGTGCTTGGTGAAATGATTGTGTTGTTAGGCCAATAGACTATCATTTTTGTGATTCTTGTACATTTCTCTAAGTACTTTGTATTTCACAGACTTGGTTTAGAAACTAAAAAAGAATATAGAACTCTTTATAATCCCAAATTAGAAGCAGGGTGTTAGATTGGAAAGAGCACTGCCCAGATTAAAAGACCGGATGTTAAGTCCAGCTCTTATTTACTATATGACCTTAGACAAGTCATATAGTAACTCACTTAGCCCCTCTGAACCCCAGTTACTTAAACTGTTAAATGGATATTATCTCTTGGGATTGTTAAATGAGGATTGAATCAGCTAAGCTGTGAGGTACTATATGGATCTTGTTAGTTGCTCGGTGGGCCAGTGTTGTTGATCTCATTTGGTCTTTTTATTGGTCCTGACCCCTGTGCTAGAGATAACATTCTCTTTTGTTTCCTTGAAAACTCCTTTCTTATGCTTTCAGGTTGAGCTTTAGCCTTTTATCCTCTGAAATTTTTCTTCCGTGGCATCTCCTGGCTGAGTTTGTTCACACTTTGTGCATGTCTCTCTGTATATATCCTACTGTATTTCATTTCTCTGACACATGTGTCTCCTGCTGGAGCAGTTGCTTTTCAACAGGAAAGCAGTATGCCCTGCCTGGGGAAGTGCATCATAGTCCCAGGGTTGGGGTGGAGTTGTGTGGACGGTGGAAGGCGTGTGTGCAATGAAAATATAATCTACAAGAAGAATGCAATCTCATTATCAAAGGCATCACAATATTTAGTTTTTTTTTAGAATTTTAAAGGACACTAAAGGAAGATATGATGTATTATATTTATTAAAATTGGACATGGCTTGAAAACAGGTTGGGAGTGAGTATCTCATGCACTGGGGCTTTCTTATTTATCAATTTATTCCTAGCATTTATCATGTTGCCTAGCACCTAATATGTACCCAGTTAATGTATGTAAAATAGAAGGAAAAAGGGAGTGTTTGCCTAAGAAAAGTTGGGTCATAAAACAATTTTAAATGGAGTTCCCTTCTTTCTTGTCTTTCTTCTGCTCTTTCACTCTTTCTTTTCCTTCTTACTTACTCAGATATAATTATTTATGACTGACTAATCAAAATTGAACACAATTTAAGACTATAAAATCCCATGAAGATTTTGCAGTGGATATTACAAAAAATATGTATTTTTCCAGTTCCTTCTGTTTCTACAATGTTTTGGGAATTCAATTATTGTCTGAAGGAGATTAAGGGGAAGAGAGTGATGAAGAACTGCAGTGGATTCCTGAGGATGTGGCTGCCCCCCCCCCCCCGCAAAAGTGCAGGATAAAGTGTGTCAAGTTCTTCACTTGCCATCTCTGCTTTTTTACTATACCATGGTGATGACACTAGCATTACCCTCTTTGTAACATGCTCTGCACCATATGTTGGCCTTTTTAGGATTTATGAAATAAATATTTCATATTAATTACATTTTAGGCTGACTTCTTGCTGGTAATATTGAGGAGGCTCTTTAATTTCATTAGTAATGAGTGTCTCACCTATACCTTGGTGAGAGTCCTTCTGGTTAGGTTTCCTAGAGGAAGCTAATTTTATCAGTAATATGAAAACCTCAGCTCTGAAGTTCTTTCCTTTTAAGCCTTGAGGCTTTTTCTTACCTTTTGGCTTTTGGCCTTTATCTACAGATTTCATTAAGATTTTTGGAGCAAGACCCAAAGCTCTTTTCCTCCCTTTCTAATAAAAGCAGCTTATTCATTATTCCTCTCAAGCTTTAACAAAATTGAAAATTTTTTTTTACCTTTTAAGTGAGTTAATTAAAATTATTTTTATATAGCCATTTACTTTACAGTATTTATTGGCCTTTACTCTGTACAAGGCACCTGCATATTTCCTGAATGGGCTACAAAAGATGTATGAGGTATAGATGATTGTGTGTCCAAGGACTTTCTATTTGGAGAAAGACATGGAATAGGTATATAAGAATAGTTTAGTCTAGTTCCATATCAAAAAAATAAGAAAAAGGCTACATGAGAATTGCTATCACAGTTTGATTTTTTAAAAAGATTATTTATTTGAGAGAGAGAGAGAGCCCAAACACTTGTGCAAGTGGGGGTTGGGGGGGGAGAGGCAGAGAGATAATCTTAAGCAGACTCCCTAATGAGCATGGCGCCCAGTGCAGGGCTCGATCTCACAACCGTGAGATCATGACCTGAGCTGAAACCAAGAGTCAGACGCTCAACTGACTGAGTCACCCAGGAGCCCCATCACAGTTTGATTTTTGATAGGAAAGTTTACCATTCGATAAGATGAAATTTCCAGCAAAAATATTTCTATTCACTATTTGTTTTTCTTCTCAGATAATGGCTCTGGATCTGGAGAAGGAGGTAAGTTTCAAGTACCACTTAAAGGACATTTGTTTTCTGTAATTTTTTGTTTTTAACAGCTTTATTGAGGTAAAATTCACATACTGTACAGTTTACTCATTTAAAGTGTACAATATGGTGGCTTTTGGTATAGTCATAGAGTTGTGCATTTATCACCACAGTCAACTTTAGAACATTTTCATTACTCCAGAAAAAGACTCTTAGACACCACTCCCAACCCTAGGCACTTTGTTTCATGCAGTTATTTTTCACTAAAGTTTTGTTGACACACAAAGTGGAAATGTTGTAGCTCCTGTTAAATTGAGATTGCATCAAAGTGCCTTCTCCTTGGGATCATCCCCACAAGTGATTTCGGGTTGGACCAGAATATTGGTAAATCTCTCATCCCTTGCTTACAAATTTTGCTCATGAGGAATTTTTAAGGTGCAGGGTTATAAAACTCTGGAGCGAGTTGTGCATGGCAAAGAGAAGGCTTGCAGAACAACTGTAGTGGAATCTATGTTTTAAATTTTATTTTACAGACATATAAATTACTTCTGTTTAAAAAAGTAATTTCTGGTAATAGCATTTAGTAAGAGTTTAATTGTCAGAATTAAGAATGACTAATTTATTTCAAGTCTAATGAAGCTGTACTTAGTGTCTACGGTATGCAAAGTAATGCTGGAGGTACTGTGGGGATCCACTCAAAGAAAACTTACTCCAGTAAAATTCACACTTAAATGAAAATTACAGTCATGATCCTTTCGATACTATCTGAAACCTTACTGCAGACTTCCACATTTCATAGATTCCTAAAATGTCAAGAGTTGGAAGGCACTTCAAAGGTCACTTTAGAGGATAGAAGAACCGTCTGGAGGAAGAAATTCAGGATGACAGTTTCAGGGGGAAAAAAAAAAAAAGATTAAAGCTATCCCACAATAGAATGTGATTTAAATGGACATGTTCAAGCAGAAGCTTCATGATCACGTGTGAAGGATTAGACCATCAATTCTAGACCTAGAGCTGAAAAGGGTTTTAAGAGGGATCATGTAGCCTAGTACCTGTAGTCAGATATTTGGTAAGGAAACGGTCATTGTTCTTATACTAAAGAACTGGAAGTTGATCTCAAGATTTGTGTATATAGTGTAAATACTGGATGTCTTGCTCTGACAGTTTCTTTTTAGGGAATATGAGTTTAGAAAGGCTAAGTGGTTTGCTCAGATTAGTACATAAACTTAAGTGAGCTCATGGTGGCTGTACCAAAGCCTCAGAAATACATAGGATTGTGATCCCCGGAATCTGGGAGTATTCATGAGAATTTGGGAAAAATTTCTACTTAAAGTGTAGACAGACACTACAAATGGAAAGTTTGGAAGTATTACCAAAGTATTACCAAACAGGTTTATGGACTTCTTCTTTTAATATCTTCTTTACTGATTGACACCCCTGAGTAAGGTGTTTTTTTCCAAACTAAAATGGGAGATCTCTTGAGTAAGCTGAATCCCTAAATTGGCCTCAGAACAGAGCTCCCTGCCCAGTTTGAGCTTATTAGGGTAGGATCCATCCTAGTTGAACCCCACAAATGTAGAAGCTCTTAAATGTGGGATAGGAGTTGGGGACTTAGAGGTATGAACTGGTTTTTTGTGCTGGATCATAGGAGACCCACACACTTCTGTATTCTAGGTATTTCTGGCTGTGCTAAGTTGCAAAGTAGAAAAAGAGGCAAGTCTTTTGTAAGGAGACCCTTTCCTTTCACAGATTTGGAGATAAATTATTTTTTTAAATTCTGGAATTAGTTGTTATGTAGTAAGAAAGGCAGGTATAAAACTGATGTGAAGAAGTGGTTATACTCTATCGCATTTAATCATTTATTTGCTGACCAGCATCACACAGGCTATTTCAGTAGGGTAATCACTGAACCAAATTTATCACCCATGTTTTATTTTCTCTTTCTTATTTAATGCTATGTGATAATTCTTATAAAGGCAATTAATTATCAAAACCTATATTGCACCTTTGTACATAGGTTAAGGGATTATTTTGCTTGCATCAATACTTGTTTTCCTTGTAGATTTTGTTGTACTCTGTATTGGCAACATTTTTGGGCACAAGCATTGATAGATTTTGGAAGTGATTGTTTTCAAGAGCTCAGGTACATTTTCCCTAGAAATAGGATAATGGCTGCTGAAAACGTGAAGCTTATCTGGAAAGGAACCCAACTTTTGGTTGAAAATTTAATTTTTCTTTTTAAACAGAAGAGGAAGGGTCAGGGGCAGAAGTTCACAGAAAACACTCCAAGTGTGGACCTTGCAAATATAAAGCTGAGTGTGATGAAGATGCAGAAAATGTTGGGTGAGTTGATTGAGGGAAAGGGATGCACTTACTTGGAGGATAATCATCAGCACTATTATGTTGTAGAGAAGTATCTTTTAACCTGGTTCTAGATATTTTGTGTGTGCCTTCTATATTTTTTTTTGTTTAATGCAGATCTATTAATTTTTGTCTTATGTTGATGTAATATCATAGCTATTTAAAGTGTATTTTAGAATGAGAATCCATGTATAATCTTTTTAGGTTTACCTCTGCCTTTATTTTTATTGACAGTTTTATATAGTTTATCCTAAGTGCTAATTTTATTCCTCAAAGTACTTCTATTCTTAATTCTCCTACCATTATACTTTATACTAGTCTATCAATAATTTTCTCTTTTTCTTAACTTGGATTTTTATGCAAAAACTTTTCATGTATTTCATTGTAAGAAAAATCCAAAACTGCTTCAAAATTTGAGATATAGTAATTATGTAATGAGTAAAATATTTTTAGCAATCCCATTTGCACAGACTGACATTATGCTGTTTTATTTTCTCATGTTCAGCTTTCAGTAAGGTGGGTTTTGTAGCTGGACAGCATTGTCTGTCCAATTTTCACACGGTATGTGATGGAATAGCAAGAATATTTACATCATCAACACAGTCATGTTTGTTCCTTCGGGTTTATTTATTCCCAATCTCAACCTTTCATTTCCCTGTAGTGTTTGCTTTTTGCATAGTTGATTCTAAAAGCTTTAATGCTGACTTCAGGACAGTATGGCACAAATGGATCTTCACTTTCCTATACTGCATAATTTTTTTTTAAAGATTTTATTTATTTATTTCAGAGAGAGAATGAGAGATAGAAAGCACGAGAGAGAAGAGGGTCAGAGGGAGAAGCAGACTCCCTGCTGAGCAGGAAGCCCGATGTGGGACTCGATCCCGGAACTCCAGGATCATGACCTGAGCCAAAGGCAGTCGCTTAACCAACTGAGCCACCCAGGCGCCCGCATATTTTTTTTTTAATATTTTATTTATTTATTTGACAGAGACACAGTGAGAGAGGGAACACAAGCAGGGGGAGTGGGAGAGGGAGAAGCAGGCTTCTTGCTGAGCAGGGAGCCCGACACGGGGATCGATCCCAGGACCCTGGGATCATGACCTGAGCCGAAGGCAGACGCTTAACGACTGAGCCACCCAGGTGCCCCATAGTGCATATTTTAAAACACTTGTTTTATAGAGATTTGCACTTTCTTCCTTACGCTTATTTTCACTGTGTGTTTTCTGGTCCCAGGTTTTATTCAGCCCTTAAATACATATTCAGGTCTTTCACTGAACAGTGGTAATATGGTTTAATTAGCATTAATGCCCATAGGGAGCTTTACAAATCAGAATTGCACCATTTTCAGGATTATGTTTCAAAATCAGCTATTTGGGTGGTACATGGTAAAATTAATGTCATAATTTACTTGGTATATATTTTAAAGTTGGTGAGAATTGGCACAAGACAAGTTTAGTAAAAAGTGAATTTAGCAAAACTTCAGTTTGCTCTCTTTCTCCATGTTGATCACTTGGATTGATGTGTGTCCATCCATTTCAGTCAGAGTGATTTGATTGGGAAGTACATGTTTTCCAAAGTAGAGATGGGTCTGCAGAACAGGAAAGAAATGATGAGCGATACGGACTTGCAGAGAGAACAGATAATAGATGTTATGTTCTCTTCTTCTTGCTTTGTGCTAAAGGTATGGCATGATGAAGTACTGGTGTGTGTGTATGCGTGTGTGTGTATTTTTGTAGAGATTTAGTTCTTTTTAGTGTTTTGCCTCAGGACTGTCCTATAAAGGTGTTCAGAGTCAAAATAGTTGTCAGTGATTGATTGGCTTGGTCTGTTGCTCTGTTTTTATTCCTTTCATGGTACCTCTCTCCAGTCCTGTTTTAGACATTTCTCTGCTCTCATTTTTTATCCCTTAATTAAAAGAGATAGAGATCTTTTGCTTAGAAGTAGAACAGATTCCATCTAGTCTCAGAGGCAGCCCCACATATGACATCTGTATGGTAAAATATACATCTTTCTATGAACACCACCTCATGATATAATGTGTACCCTCTGCCCAGTCAGAGTAACTCCCTTGTAGGTACTAAATTCATTTTGTGCATCTATTTGAGAGCTTGCAGCCACCATTTTTGCAGATACAGGCTTTAAGCTTAAGAAGTGGGCACAGACCAGGGAAGAGCTTACCAGTAGAAAGGAGCATGCAGGCTGAGGAGCCAGCCGGGGAGCACATAGACTGGGAAAGGCAGCCAAGTCCAGGCCAGGAAATTGGTGCAATAATGGGAGAACATTGAGGAAGCATTTGGTACCTTTACCTAAAGGTAAGCGATTAAGCTAAAATGGCTTATCCTACTGTGGAAGGAGATAGAAAGAAATTTTAGGAACATTAATCTTTTAGTGTATAAAACACTTATTACTGATTGTAGTTGAGTTTAACAATTAGCCACACCTCAATGGTTATTGTAATTTTTTTTTTAAACTTTTAAATGGGCCATGGTACCAAGAAGTTATACGGAGGTTATTTAACTCCTTCAGCCCACCTTCTGTGTGCTTTTCATGATTACTTCCAGGTGAATAGTGGCATGTTTGCGTAAGGGTAATTCTGACTCAGCCAACTAGACCTTTTCAGTATGGAAAATTGAGAGATGCCCATAAGTGGCAATAGACACCAAGCCTTGATTTTTATATAAAAACCCATTATTTATTAGGACAATGTTATATAATTTTTTTATTAAAAGATAAAACTATAGTTATTAAATACAAAAGGTCTTAGTTATAAAACAAGTACTCATGTCATGGCTTAATTATTATAAACTCTACCAGAATCAGAAAATTTTAAGGTTGCGTAGGATCTTAAAATTTATCTTCTAGCCTAGTCCTCTCACTTTACAGATGAGAAAATTAAGGATTAAAGTCAGAGGGTTTTATGGGGCAGATTCTCCTAAATTCCATTAGGGTGTTTTCTCTGATATTAGCCTTTTTGATTCCTAGAAAGAATGCTGTTATCCTTTTCCTACTTCAAGGACTGCTGCTTGATGACTTTTTAAAAAACACTGCCCTGGGTGCCTGGGTGGCTCAGTTGGTTGGGCGACTGCCTTCGGCTCAGGTCATGATCCTGGAGTCCCGGGATCGAGTCCCGCGTCGGGCTCCCTGCTCGGCGGGGAGTCTGCTTCTCCCTCTGACCCTCCCCCCTCTCATGTTCTCTCTCTCTCTCATTCTCTCTCTCAAATAAATAAATAAATAAAATCTTAAAAAAAAATAAAAATAAAAAACACTGCCTTCTTCCACGTGGTCCCAGCTGAGATTTCTTTACTTTCCTTATATTCTTCTGGTCACTCTGAGTACTAGCTGCTTTTAAACTCCTTGTTTTTACACCTTAGCTGTCATCTAGAAGGTCACATGCCTATCTATCTGTTATGTATCAGTGACTTTTAGACGTTTTTAACTACAACTCCATGTAAGAAATAGATTTACACTGTGACATAGAATTCACATTTCAAAATTCTATGAAATAATACTTACCTTTATTAAATGTGAGGTACTCTAATACTTTCTGATTTCCTTAAAAAATGCCAGAATTATGACCTATAGTTTGAAAAATATTCCTCAATAATATAACTAATCAATATTATATTTCATGTTATATTTTTAGGTATGGGTATTCATTTTAAAAAATATTTTATTTTTTCTCAGTTTGAAATGTCTTTTCTGTTAGAAGAAATGCTTATACCCTATCTGATTTCCCAAGGGCAGCTGAAATCTTTGTCTTGCTTTAAAGCTCTTTGTCTTACTACCAGTTTAGAAAAAAAAAACAACACACCCTGGCATTTTGGGGGAGGGAATCAGGGGTATCATGTAACTTAATTCTTTGCTATTAAGAGAAGTGCTAATTTTTTATTTAGCCATTTAAATGGATATTTATTTAAATAGGTTGTCTTAGTGTTACATATTGTATAGTGTATTGTATTTTTCAGCTATTGTTACATAAATTGTTTTTTCAGCTCTTTATGGAAGTTCTGTCTGGTGGCAAGAAGTATTATCCTGATTTTACAGGTGAAGCTGGGCTCAGAAGAGGCTGAATGGCTTGCAGTTACCCAGAACACAGGTCCACTGACAAGGGATTTATCCATTGTGTTGTGCACACACATGTGTAATACCCTGGTGTTCTCTTCTCAGTGGTGGTTGTTTTGTCCCTAAGCTTAAGGCTGCATTCTGCTTTGTGTTTTGGGTTCTTCAAAAATAATTTTTCTTCTCACATCTCAGGCTCTTAGCTGCTGCTTCTGGGTGCTGTGTCAAGGTGCCTTGACAATGAACCTGAGTGTAGATGACCCCAGCTTTTAAATTTGCTTCTCTTCTTTCCCAGAATAGGAGATAATATACCTGTAGGAACTGTATCTAATGTAGGAATAAATTCTAAATGTAAAATCAGAGTAAATAGGTTCTTCTGAGTGAAGTGTATGAACTTTATTACATGTATTTTCTCTCTTGTCTGCTCAATGGCTAATTTATTTATAATTTAAATTAGTTTTAGCTTCTGAAAGGCTTTTTTCCCCCCGTCCTTTCTGAAGCACATTGTGCCTCTCCAGTGATACTCTGGTGTTCACATGGATTAGTGATAGCTATCTTCATTGATGCTTACCTTTTGAATTTAAACCTAGAGTTAGGTAGTGAGGTTGCAAGAAATTTGACTCCCACCTAAGTGAGGTTTCAGTATTCCATTGTGACCGTTATGAAGTATAGTGGATGGACTTTCTGCTTAGTCTTTTTTTGGTGTGGGGGGGGTGTTTAACAAAAGTTTATTTCTCATTCCCATAAAGTCTGTCACAGTTCTGTGGAACTCTCCAAAAGAGCTACTGTCCATGTAGGGGGCTCAGCATTCCACTTTGAGTTCCTGGCCCCTGTTTCTGTACGGGCTCCTAGGATGGAGGCGGGAAGAGCCCTAGAGTCTTGCACCAACAAATAAAGGCTTCAGCCCAGATCTGCTTAGTCTTAAAACTCGGAAATAGCATCTGCTTTACAGCACGTTATATTTCTTAAACCATATGTTTGTAGCAACCCCTCTTTTTTTAAACAGTATTTCTAATCTGGCCAAAGCTGAAATTATTGCTGCAAAATGTCCATCAGCTGTTTGTCTGGACGGTGGGACCAAATAATCCTAAAACTCCTTCACATCAGTACCCTTTATATTCCTGACCTAAATCTCTGCCCACAAATGGGGGAGGATTTGGTAAAATCATCAGGCATAATGTGTCAATACAGGTGAGTTATAAAAGTCCTCGACTGATTTCTTTTGAACTTCGTGTGTGATGCCCTTTGTGGAAATAGTCTCCTGCTCTTCTGCCTCTTTGATGTCAATCTCTCTGGAGCTGCTCTTTCCTTGAGTGATAGGAGATTTCAGAGTTGCTAAGAGAATCATTGTAGGTATGCAGTGTGACAGACAACACTGATAAACAGTTAATCTACCTGCTTGGACATCTTTGTCAATTGTGGGACCATTTTCTGTTTGACACAGATGGCTGGTCAGTGTCACAATCTGATGAGTCTCTCTCTCAGTAGGTACAATGAAATCTTTTTTCTTGTTTAAGCTGAGAGTGATGCTATACATGTATGTCCTCCATTATGTTCTCCTTTCTGGATGCCACATAGACTTTTTTTTTTTTAAAGATTTTATTTATTTATTTGACAGAGAGAGACACAGCGAGAGCAGGAACATAGCTGGCGGAGTGGGAGAGGGAGAAGCAGGCTTCCCACTGAGCAGGGAGCCCGATGCGGGGCTCGATCCCAGGACTCTGGGATCATGACCTGAGCCGAAAGCGGACACCCAACGACTGAGCCACCCAGGCGCCCCCCACATAGACTTTTTAAAAAAAGAACCAAAGAAGTACCTTTCCTACCATTATCTATTCTTTATTTCTTCCTAATCAGAGATGACAATAAGTTTTGTTATTTAGCATTGCCTTTCTCTGGGTATATAGAATATAGACTTTTAAAACTATTTAGGTTTAATAAATTCCTATGATGGCCCCTTAGATTATAATGGAAAAATAATTATATGCTCTTCTTTTTCTTGTAACAGGAAACAAGACTATTAAATATTAGTTTATACATAGTATAAGCCGGATGCTAGCAATGATAGGCTCCTTTGTCCAGAAATCCTTCCTGCTACAGTACAGTACCTTCCCACTACTACTACTAAGATGCCACACAGCTGCCAGGAAAGGTTTCCTCCGAGAGGTCTGTTTTTAAAATGGAGAACACTGTATCCCCATGACCTTTTGCAGTTTTCTGAATGCTGTGCTACTTACTCTTTGATAGTTTGCCTCTTATTTCTTCTGCCTGGAGTCCCATCTCTATTTATCTAGATTGTTTAATTCCTACTCTTCCTTCTCGACTTGGATGAGTGTGACTCAGGTCATAAGTCAGTGCCTCTTCCCAGAAGCCTCTCTGGCTCTCTTCCACAGTCCCCACTAGTTAGGTGACCTTATTCTGTGTTGATTCTTGTTCTTGAGAAACAACCTCTGCGTGGTATTTATGCTGTTGGGATCACTAGCAGATTGTTGGCTCCCTAAGGACAGGGACTTTGTCTTGCTGATTTCTATACTGGATGAATTTGCCATAAGGTTGGGTTGTAGTATCCCTCTGTAGGTCTTTGTGGAACTCATGGCTGTTCACACTAGGGCTTTATTATTCACTTAGAGCTGCACACAGGGTCATTGTATGGATTTACTATACATAAAACAACTGGTATTGTACTGAACTTTTTGCAGGCTTCATAGGTGTTTGTTAAATTTAAATAAGTTCATATGAATTAGTTTTTTTATGATTTTATTTATTTGAGAAAGAGAGCATGAGAGAGAGAGCATGAGCAGAGGGAGGGCCAGAGGGAAAGGGAGAGAGAGAGAAGCAGTCTCCCCACTGAGCACAGAGCCCAACATGGGGCTCCCTCCCAGAACCCTGAGATCATGACCTGAGCCGAAGGCAGACACTTAAGTGACTGAGCCACCCAGGCGTCCCCACATAAATTAGTTTAAGCCAGTGTTTTCTTAACTGCTAAATAAACTTACCATATCAAGGGGGAATAACACTTTCTATATAGAGTGAAGAGAAAGGAAGGGAAAGGAGAGATTTTTTTTCAATAATAATACTACTTTCAGATGTACATAGTATTTGATTTCAAAGGGCTTTTTGCAAAAGCTTATTTGGGGGCACCTGGGTGGCTCAGTCGGTTAAGTGACTGCCTTCGGCTCAGGTCATGATCCTGGAGTCCCAGGATCAAGTCCCGCATTGGGCTCCCTGCTCAGCGGGGAGTCTGCTTCTCCCTCTGACCCTCCCCCCTCTCATGTGCTCTCTCTCTCTCATTCTTACTCTCTCAAATAAATAAATAAAAATCTTTAATAAAAAAAAAAGCTTATTTGGTTCTTTCACCAGTATTATGAGGTATTATCCCTATTTTAAAGACTTAGAGTTGTGATTTGCAAAAATCATAGAAGTCATTTAATTTATTTATTTATGTATATATGCATTCATGTCTTTGAAATTTGTAGTGTTAGAAACTCAGAAGCTTTAAAAGGCTCCACAGTAAGAAGTCTGTTTCCTACCCCGGTTCCCCAGCCATTCAGGTGTCTTTACTAGAGGCAGTCACTGATGTTTATTTAATCTCCCAGCGATTATTTTATGCATGTACAAGCAAATATGTACACACATTCTCTTTGTTTCCTTTTTTAAAACTAATGGCAGTACACTATGCATATTTTCTGCACTTTCTTAAAACTTTTATTGTAAAATGTACGTTGGCATATCTATGTATGCAATTTAAAGAATACTACATCTGTGTACCTAACACCTAGGGTACAAAATAGAATATTGCCATATTACCAGTGTGGAACATTAACCCAGCCGTGGAAGAAAAGGACAGTAGTGCCATGATTACATGAAGGTTTACAGAAGAAGATACATCGAATGGTCTCTGAGTCAGAGTCTGGCTTTTAGTTTCCCAGAGAGTTTACAAGATTCCCCTCTTGGGACATCAGTGGGCAAGAGCATGAGTGAGTCCTGGGTAACCTAGGGCTCCTCACAGTGGAGACATCTGGCAGGATTCTAGTCTTGCCATGTATGGATGACTGGCAGGAATGTGGCCAGAGAAGGGCCTGCTCTGTGTTTTCTCCTTATCTCGCCATAGCTGACCTCTAGGTCTCAGGAGTCAATTAAATGAGTGTGCTCAGGGTGAGGCAGTAGGACATGGAGGGGAGAGGGGGACACTTCACCACCATATGGTTAAGATGAGCTAAGTATGGATCAGAGTCTGGAGCAGGCTTACCTGGGCATTCTGTCCCCTGGCTAAAAAGGGCATAGTGGCACTAGGCCTCTTGGTAATCAGTAATCACAGCCATCAATAGGACTGTGGAGAGTGGAACTATTTCAGTGTGGACTGGTTGCCCTGCACATCTTATACCTAGCTGTCACCCTGGGATCTTCCTTCAGTGTTGTATCTCTTCCAACAACAACCAGTTCTCTACTTCTATACCAACCAGCTGTTCCACAGTTCAGTTCCGTTCCAGCGCTCTCCACTTGGAGTTATAGCACAAATGCCACAGAATGAAGGCACAGACCCACAAGACACCACCTGCAAGTGAGGTTCCCTGTATCTCCTTCCACCATACTACTGATTCGGAGATTTCCACAACCTCCCCTTGGGTTTGATAATTTACAAATATGACACACAGTGCTATGCTTACTGTTTATTATGAAGGGTGCAAAAGATGAAGAGGTACATAGGGCGAGGGGTCTTGAGGAGTTTCTGTTCTGTCTCCATGGTATCAGGTGCACCAGCATGTGGATGTGTTCACCAACCTGGAATGCTCCTGTTCAAAGTTTGTTATTGCGGTTTCATTATTGGTTAAATTATTGGCCATTGGTGATTGAACTCCATCTCCAATCCCTCTCTCTTTCTCCCCTTCCCAGAGGTCAGGTGGGTTGGTGGGGTGGGGAAGTAGAAGTTCTGACTTTTCCACGGTTGATTTTCCTGGTATCAAACTGGTCCCTCCCTTCCTTCCTGCAATGAGCCATTTCCTTAGCATACAAAAGATTCTCCCATCTATCAGACAGTTCCAAGAGTTTTAGGTGCTCAGTGCCAGGAACAGGGGATGAAGACCAAATATATTTTTTGTTATACCACAAGTATCCTAGAAATTCATTTACCTCTCTTCTATATAGGATAGTTTGCTTCTTGTATTTTTGCCTTTAATTTCATGGTTTTACTCTCCCATTTTAGGCTATTTTTCAGTAGCTTCTTGAACAAGGGTATAAGATGTTAAAAAAAAAAAAAAGCCGAACTCTTTTGAGACTTAATACTTAAAAGTGTTTGTTTTTTTTTAAGGATTTTATTTTTACATAATCTCTACACCCAACATGGGACTCAAACTTACAACCCCGAGATCAAGAGTCACACGCTCCACTGGCTGAGCCAGCCAGGGGCCCCGAAAATGTTTTTATCCTACACCCAATACTTGATTTATAACTTGTCAAGTACAATTGTAGGTGGGAAATAATTTTCCCTCAGAACTGTGAAGGCATTGCTCTGTTATCTTCTTGTAGAAGCCTGAAGCCATTCTGATTCCTGATCCTTTGTATGTGATCTGTTTTCTCTCTATTGGAGCATATAGAATCTTTTGGTCCCCGGTATAGTGGAATTTCACAATATCACACCCTTTCTTAGAAAGTTACTTATTTCTGATTTAAGAAATTTTCTTCAACCTTTTTTTTTTTTTAAGATTTTATTTCTTAGTAATCTCCACAGCCAACGTGGGGCTTGAACCCACAACCCTGAGATCAAGCGTCACGTGCTCTGCTGACTGAGCCAGCCAGGTGCCCCTTCTTCAGTTAGTTCTTTGATGATGACTTCCTTTCCTCTCTTTTCTATTTGTATTTCTGTTATTCAGTTGTTGGACATCCTGGACTAGTCCTTTATTTTTCTTACCTTTTCTCCCATTTTCTATTTTTTAAAAATTTCATTGTGCCTTCTGAGAGATTTCTTCAACTTTATCTACCAGTCCTTTTTTGAGTTTTTTGTTTCTGCTGTAATTTTCTTTTTTTAAAGATTTATTTATTTGAGGGCGCCTGGGTGGCTCAGTTGGTTAAGCGACTGCCTTCGGCTCAGGTCATGATCCTGGAGTCCCGGGATGGAGTCCCGGGATCGAGTCCCGCATCGGGCTCCCTGCTCAGCAGGGAGTCTGCTTCTCCCTCTGACTCTCTTCCCTCTCGTGCTCTCTCTCTATCTCATTCTCTCTCTCAAATAAATAAATAAAATCTATAAAAAAAAAGATTTATTTATTTGAGAGACAGCAAGAAAGTGTGGGGGGAGGGGCAAAGGGGGGAGGGAGGGAGAGACTCTCCAGCAGACTCCTCACTGAATGAGGAGCCCAATGTGGGGCTTGATCCTGTGACTCTGAGGTCATGAACCTCAGCCAAAAATCAAGAGTCAGATACTTAACCAACTGAGCCCCCCAGGTGCCCCTATAATTTTAATTTCTAAGAGCTCATCTTTGTTCTCACGGTGCTCCTTTTTTTTTTTTTTTAAATCACATCCTGTTGTTGTTTTATGATTACAGTATCTGTGCCTGTGTGGTACTGGTTGGTGTTCTGTCTGCCGTAAGGATGAGATTTTCTTTTATTCGTTTTTATTTAGTGAGTTATAATCTGTTACTTTTGTTGATTTTTAAAATTTTTTATTGTTATGTTAATCACCATACATTACATCATTAGTTTTTGATGTGTTGATTTTTTTTTTTTTTTAAGTTTATGTGGCCTTGGAAAGTGAGTTAGGGAGTGTTCCTTCTATTCCCTGGATGTCTTTGTGAAAGAATAGAGTGATCTATTTATTGAATGATTGGAATGAATGTGTTCATAAATTTTCTTTCTAAAAAACACCTGGTTCTGAAGCTGTCTTTGAAGGCCTTTTTTTTTGTTTTCAAACAACCAATTTAATTTCTTTAATGATTAAATACCATTCAGCTTCTATGTCTTTTTTAGTTAAATTCCATAGTTAATATTTTTAAAAAGTTATCATTTTACCTAAGTTTTCAAATTTGCTATCTTAAAGTGGTTTATAATAACCCTTCATCATCTATTCAGCCATAATCCCTGCTGAATCTAGTCATTTTCATTCCTGATATGTTTTTCTCTCTTTCTGGATTTATCCTCCTTTATAGATTTGGAAGTCTTTTCAAAGGCCCAGCTTTGGCTTTATTGATCTTTGCTGTTGTAACTGTTTTCTGTTTCTGCTGAGATCTCTCTGTATATCCATATCTATATCCCCATGTATCTGTAGCCATTCCTCTGTTTTTTCCCTTCTTTTTTGTTTTCATTGGACTTATTTCATTGTTCTTTTTCTAACTTCTTGAATGGATGCCTGGTGATTTAATTTTCGGCCATTTTTTTAAGACTTGAGAAAAAACTTGAAGTGAGGGATTGAACCTGGTGGTGTCTGAGGGAAGTGTTCCAGGGAGAAGGAAAGCCCTGAGTCAGGAGTATCCCTGGTGTGTTTGAGAGAAAAGGAAGGCCAGTTTAGTGAAAAGATTTTTCATGATAAAAATATGGAAGGGGCGCCTGGGTGGCTCAGTCAGTTAAGTGTCTGCCTTCAGCTCAGGTCATGATCTCAGGGTCCTGGGATCGAGCCCCGAGTTGGACTCCCTGCTCAGTGGGGAGCCTGCTTCTCCCTCTCCCTATGCTCCTCCTCCCCGCTTGTGCTCTCTCTCTCTCTCAAAGAAAGAAAGAAAAAAAATTTTTTTTAAAATATGGAAAATGCTTACCTCCTTTCATTTGTCACTTTCCATGCAGAGATCTCTGTTTTACACAACAGCTCTAATGAGTAGAGAGAACACCATCCCAGCCACTTTATGTTTTGTGATCTTAGGCTTTTTAACTTTGTTCATATTCATCTTCCCTTTTTATAATTATTTGTTGTCAGGATTAAATAAGGCAAATGTGAGTATTCCCACACAGTAGGTGCAGAGTAAATGGTTGTTAAATGTTTTGAATTTGGCATATTTACTGAAGTTATTTCTTTCCCCCCTAGTGTACACTCCTATGCTTTGGGCATCCTGCCCTCTGTACCGCTGCCAGTGTGCATAGCTGTCATCCCTGTAATCGGTAATAGCAGCAGGCTCTGGAGTCTGATATTTTCCTCTTCTGCTCATGGTTTCACTAAGCTGGACTTTCCTAGGCATGGTAATTTCATTTTCTTTCCTCATGTGCCATTGAGAACAGTAGCCGTGGTTTTTTCTCACAGCTCTTAGTCTGACAGTGGTACCATCCTACCGAGGAATGTTGACTTTCTCCTACACTTGCTCACAGGTGTGCTCAGTGCGCACTGCCGAATCACTTGTTTCTCCTTGCTGAATTGGTACGGTATCTTGCCTTTGTTGTTGGGCCTTTTCTTGCTCCTGAAATAGCTTTATAATCTTTCATTAGCCACCTTTTCTCTTGTATTGCCATTGCAATTTTGCCCACTTATATCCCATCAAGCTGGGGTCAGCAAGGATTTTCTGTAAAGGTCCAGTTGACAAATATTTTACACTTTGCAGACCAAATGTGGTCTCTGTCACATTCTCTCCCCGGCCCCCCTGCCGAAATGTAAAAGCCATTTCTGACTTTAGTAAATATGAATTGTTAATTTTTTTTCTGGTGCCTTAATTTTTAAATTGTGGAATAGAGTATATATTTAAAAGTGCATGAAAACTTACACACTTGGTTTAATGCACAAAAGTGAAACAGTTTTGTGAATCCTACCTCCCAAGCCAGAAATAGAATATTATCAATACTTCAGAGCTGCCCTCCCATGTTCCTCCTTGAATGTATTTTTCCTCTACCTACCTGATATCCTGCATTTTCTTTGCTTTTTAAAATAGTTTTACCATATATGATGGATCTCTTAACTGATTTTGAGTTTTGTATAAAATGGAATCATCTCTATATGTACCTTCTATTGCTTAGCAATTATGTTTTTGGGATTCATTCACATTAATGCACATGGTTCATTCAATATCACTGCTTACTGAATTTAATTTTTGGACTATACCACATCCTTTTACAGTGCATTTTACTATCGATGGACATTTGGATTGTTTCCAGTCTTTTGTTCTCATGAATAATGCTGCTGTGAACATTCTTAACTTAAATCTGATACAAATGTATATGAGATTTTTTTAAAGATTTTATTTATTTATTTGACAGAGAGAGAGAGAGAGACAGTGAGAGAGGGAACACAAGCAGGGGGAGAGGGAGAAGCAGGGCTCCTGCCGAGCAGGGAGCCTGATGCGGGGCTCGATCCCAGGACCCTGAGATCATGACCTGAGCCGAAGGCAGACGCTTAACGCCACCCAGGCGCCCCTGTGTATGAGATTTTAAGGGACCTTACCTAATAGTGAAATCGTTGGGCCCTTGCAAGGCTAGCTTTATTAACGTTACCTACATATTTATGCTTTTGTTCTTCATTTGCATTTACATTTCAGATTTTCTTTATAAGATCATTGTTCAACTGCCTTTATAATTACCTTTACTGATAGCCAGCAGGTGACAAACTCTTAAGTTTTTACTTCTTCGAAATTACTTTTATTTTACCCTCATTCATGAAAGGTATTTCTCTTTATATAGAATTCTCTTTTGTCTCAGCACATTGCAGGCATTATTCCACTGTCGGGCTAGAAATAAACAGTTTGGCTTCAGTATTGCTTTTGAAGACACTTGTCTCTCTTATTCTTGCCTTTTTGAGAGTAATCTTTCTCTTCTTTCTGGCTGCTTTTAAAGTATTCTTTTTTGATGTTGCTATTAAATTCCACTGTGGTATCTCTGTGTCTAGATTTCTCTTTAATAATCCTGTTTGGAATGTATTAGGCTTCTTGGATATTTAGATTAGTATCTTTTTTTAGCTTTAGAAAATTTGACGAGGATTGCTGAGAATATTGCCCTTGCCTCATTCCTTTTACTCCTTGAGGTCCAATTAGAGTTTTTCCAGATTCTGTCACTTCTGTCTTCCATGTCTCTTCCTCTTGTTTTAGATTAAAAAGTATACCGCCTCTTTGACTCTGCTGTGGTTTGAGTAATTTCCTTTTATCTATCTTCCAGTACCCTAACTCACCTTTCATTTATCTGATCTGCTGTTAAATCTGCCTATTGCATTTTTTATTTCTTTTTCTTTTTTTCTTTTTCTTTTTTTGTGAGAGAGAGTGTACATGCCATGGAGGGGAGGGAGCGGCAGAGGGAGAGAGAATCCCAAGCAGGCTCCCCACCCAGTGCAGAGCCCGATGCAGGGCTCTATCTCATGACCTGGAGATCATTACCTGAGCTGAAATCAAGAGTCAAATGCCCAACCAACTGAGCCACCCAGGTGCCCCCAAATTTTTATTTCTAATAATACATTCTTTATTAGAAGTTCTGTTTGGTTCACTTTTTTTTTTTCTTTCCTTTCCTTTCTTTCTTTCCTTTTATTTTAAGTTAATTCTACCACTGAGAGTCACATGCTTCATAGGCTGAGCCAGCCAGGTGCCTCTGCTTGCTTCATTTTCAAATCAGCTTGTTCTACTCATGGTGTTTTATTTCCTTATTTGTTGTAGATATATGACTGAGTGTGTGATCTGCTTATTTTTCTCACAAGTGTATCTTGGAAAATGTTTGAGGTCAAGGATAATAAAGTTGGTTTCTCCAAAGGAGATTGCATTTGCTTCTGTCAGTTGCCTATGGCCCCTTCCAGTCCTTGGCTCTTAAAATAAATTCTGGGCTTAAGGTTTTTCAGAACACCCAAGTAGTATTTTAAGTTGTAATTACCCATGTGAGGGCTGGCTTGTGGTTTTTAATTCTCAGGGGAGATGTTTTTCTTCCCTCTCTTCAATGCCATGGCTCAGGGCAGCATTTTTTTTTTTTCCACTTTAAATAGTCCCTGTGGAATATGGAAACTCATTTCTAGTTTACCCTCATGCTGAGAGTTGTAGCTTTTTGAGCTAACAGCTTTTCCAGGGTCTTCAAACTCCCCATCCTAGGTAGGTCAGTATTGTTTGTCTTCTGTTTCCAGAGGCCTGCAAGGCTATAAAAGTTGATAATTGAATTTACCCAATTTGGTAAACACTTTCAAGGTGAAAATCAGCTTTAACCAACTCAATTGACCTTTCTGTATTCCTGTCTTCATTTAACTTTTGTTCTGAACATTCCTTATTTCTTGTCACCTTATGAATGCATTTGAGAGAATATTTTAAAATACGTTTCCTGTAATTTTTGTTGTTTTCAGTGGGAAGCTTAGCTTAGTTTCTGAGTCTACAGTGTTGCTGGAAGCAGGAGAGTCTCTTTTTTATTTTTATATTCTCATTTAGATTTTACTGTTCTTGGGAGGAGTGACCATCCCTGGGACTCCTTGTGCAGTCTCAGTGTTGGGTGGACACTCAGCGATATAGGTAGATGTGCAGCTAGAAACACTTTGGAGGGCTTTCATTTTACATGTTTTATTTCAAATTATGTTTTTTAGTCTTCCTAGTTATTTGGTGAGGGTCGGTATATTATTTTAACCTCTATTTTACAGATAAGTATATTAAGACTTAGGAAAAGAATCTGGACACAAATCTTAGTAATTAGTTGGGCTGGGATTTAGATTCATGACTTTTGACTCAGTTCTGTGTCCTTTCCACTATGGCATGTTGCTTTTTAATTAACATTGTTGACATTTGGCATCTCTTGATTATTGTATCTAGATAAGAAAATTCTGGGGAAACCACTGGATTAATATCTAGATGAAATTATCTCTAAATTCTCACCTGAAAGAAATTGTTAGCTGAATGTTCACTTTGCTTAATCTTTTATCAGTGACTTAGAACGATATTTTGACTTCTGTTAACAGAAAGCAGAAAAGAAGAAAGTGAAATACAGTATTGTGAAATACTTTTGTTGTAAAATATAGGTAATTTTTGTCTTTTCCTACAGGTGTGTATGTAATATAGATTGCAGTGGCTACAGTTTTAATCCTGTGTGTGCTTCTGATGGGAGTTCCTACAACAATCCTTGTTTTGTTCGAGAAGCATCTTGTATAAAGCAAGAACAAATTGATATAAGACATCTTGGTCATTGCACAGGTAAAATCCATTCTACTCATCCAGAGACCTGTCTGTAATATTCTCTGTCTGAAATCTTACTTGTCATTTTGGTAGTGTTCCATATTTGTAAAATGAGAAGTCTTTGATGTTCTATTTGTTTCTTTTATTACTTTACATTTTAGAATTTCTTCTGTTACTAACTTAGATTTTGTTTCCATTTATTTTCATCTTCTCAAGATGCAAACCATGCTTTTTGGTTGATCATGTAGTAACTAAGCTCTTCCTAACATAGACTTGTAGACACATTTATAGTTCTTAAAGGTCTCAAATTTATAGCAATGATTATAGCTATTGAGTGATTAGTCAGCTTATTTTAATTACAGTAAAACTACAAGCATTGCCAAATATTCATCTTTTTTTTTCTAGAGCATAGAAGTTTACTTTGTTTTCTCATCTCTCTGTAGTTTTTGCCCCTACATATTATGTACTGTTAGAGATTTTGGTGTGAGGTTATAGAATGTAAGGAAAAATTATTACCTTCAGTTTAAAATTCTTATTGCTCTTCTTGCTTTTTGTCATAGCTTAGAGCCACGATAGCAACTAAGAATTTGTTTTAGTTTTCCATTTCAACTAGAAATATCCAGTCACTAAAGGTAGAACTTCTCAACCTTCTTTCTTTAGTAATACACATATGGGCTAGGATAATGTAATTAGTTCCTAGTAACGTACATCATACAAGAGCCAGACACATTGTCATGGACTTGTGGGTCTTTCCTGCTTACGAGGTCCATCCCTCCTACCTTTTTTGGACTTATTAAAGGGATATGTTTTTATCTAAGCTAAGGGAAAAGTGTTGTAAGCCAGAGTTTGGTACTTTATATTGGTAACAAATTATTTGTGAAATACTGCACAAAGGATTGCAGTATCTCTGGTCTAAGCTACCAGAGAATGCCCAAGAAGCTCATCAGAGGATTTCCATGTGGAGGTCAGATATGGGCGGGAGAGCAAACCATTTGCTGATAGAGACCCCTTGTAGGTAGACATACCACTTAGCCTTGATCTTAAAGAAGTGTATGGTTTGTTTTTCTTTCATAGAGTGGCATTTAGAGCCTAAGTTGAAACAGTAGCTTAGAGAAATAATACCTTTTATGAAGAACTGGTTCATGATTGAATGGTTCTACCTGCAATTTCAAACTTCAAGTTGGTCAAGCTTGAGAATTTTGTTAATTGAAATTCATGCCTATCTAGAATCCTTTGGAGTAGTTGGTCCTTAACTTTTATCTTGGTCCTCTTGATAATACTTCCATTCATACCTAACTATACCTTCCCTTTCCTCCCTCACTATGTAGTGGGAAGCTGAAAGCTTGTGCTTCTAACACCCATTTGTGGTTCATTTACAGTCTTTGCAGTCCAAATACAATTCACCAGTCTGGGGTCATTTCTATTGCAAGTTTTTTCTGATAACATAGCTGAGATTCCACTTTTATCTTAATCTGATATGTTTCCAAGGAAACAGTGGTAAGAGAGGTAAATCTTGAGACCATTGTCCCTTGGAGAGAGGGCTAATACTTTCCCTTTGGGGTATGTGTTATTTTAGTTTGCACAGGAAAGACTTTCTAAGGAGATGACATTTGACCTGAAGTCTAAATGATACCAGGTTGTCCATCTTGCAGAGTGTGTATATATTTGGGATGCCTTGAGGCCTGAGGTAGAAATAGCACAATAGATCAAGAGAATGGTGAGAAATGTGAGCAAGATAAGTGGATAGAGTTGGGAAGGACCTAGAGCATTTGGAATATTTGGGAGTTTCATGGTATGACTTAAACATTCTGTGTGTCTTAATTTGAAAACTTTTCTTTTGTAGACACAGATGACACTAGTTTGTTGGGAAAAAAAGATGACGGACTACAGTATCGACCAGATGTGAAAGGTACTGAATCATGATTTTCCAGATTTTGGCCAACTATTGAAATATGATCACTAGCTGTCCTTAGTAGTTCTATTTCCGTTATAATGATCATTCCAACTTTGCTCTCTGTAGCAATACATTATGGAATATATTATTAGTAATAATATTAAATGAAATAGCTAAGGTGCTTATTCTCAATTTATAGAGTACTCTCATATATGCTTTTTTTTTAATTAAAATTTTTATTGAGATAATTGCAGGTTCACATGTAGTTGTAAGAAATTATACAGAAAGATCCCTCATCTTTGCTTTTTAAATCCTCTTTACTTCTTTAGAATATACTATTAATGCTTGCCTTTTGTGCACCATCTTTGATCCTTGTTCCCTCTGCCTGGAACTTTTCTCTACCTAATATTCATCCTTTCAGTCTTAGCTTAGAAGTCATTTCCTTTTGGGAAGTATTCCTTGACCCTTAAGTCTAGAATTAGGTGCCTCTCTATATACCCTCCTATCCAAACATTTAACCTACTTTAATTATAATTGTTTTTTTTTTACTCATCTGTATTCACCTCTAGGCTCTGAGTTTTGTGAGGACAGGAGACTGTATCTGTCATGTTCACTTTTGCATTCCTAACTCTTGGCAGAATGTTTGGCACATACTTAGGTACTCCATACTTGTCAAAAGAATGGATGAAACTCAAAGAAACTGTAGGATTTATTTGTACACAGGCTTATATGTAGTAAAGGTCAGAGCAGCAGGGATTGGATTCCAGGTCTCTTGACCTTAAGTCCAGTGCTCTTTGATTTAATTTGATTCTTAACAACTACTCTGAGGCCTAAGGATCAAGGGGAACATTGAGGCTCTAGGACGTTCTATGTAGTGAACTGAAGCAGGTGTGGATCTTGGGACTCCCTAGTTTGAGACTTAAATATAATTGCTCTTTTTTTTTTTTAAAGATTTTATTTATTTATTTGACAGAGAGAGACACAGCGAGAAAGGAAACACAAGCAGGGGGAGTGGGAGAGGGAGAGGCAGGCTTCTCGCAGAGCAGGGAGCCCGATGCGGGGCTCGATCCCAGGACCCTGGGATCATGACCTCAGCCGAAGGCAGACGCTTAACCACTGAGCCACCCGGGTGCCCCTATAATTGCTCTTTCACACGTACATCTTCTACCCATTTGTTAAGTTATACTAATGAAGAATTGTTTTTAGAAGTGTGATCTACCTTTTATGCCTAATTTCTAAAAAATACATAAATGAGAATAATAATAGTACCTATCTCATAGTTTTATAAAAATTAAATAATACAGGGGTACCTGGGTGGCTCAGTTGGTTAAGTGTCCGACTCTTGGTTTAGGCTTAGGTCATGATCTCAGTTGTGAGATCGAGCCCTGAGTTGGCCTCCGTGTTCAGTGGGGAGTCTGCTTGAAGATTCTCTCACTCTCCCTTTGTGCCTGCCCCTACTTGCATGCTTATGCCCCCCCAAATAAATAATTAATCTTTAAAAAAATTAAATAATACATGTCAAGTGCTTAGAACAGTATATCTGACATACTCATAAGTGCTTAATAAATGATAACCGTCATTATCATTGAATAATTTGTTGTTTCTCTCACTGGAATCCTGTCACACCTGAATCATTTATATCCCATGAGCTCCTGAAATATCAGTTTCCTATGTTGATACAAGTGCTGTTTTTAAAATAGAAAATCTCCTGTATTCCCTTAGGAGACATAAGAGATTAGCCCCAGTTTTATTCTGTATACTGTTAGTACATGACCATAATATGAAGGCTGTTTTTCAGTAGGTTGAGACTCATACTTAAGGTAACTTGGGGAATTGTGTGTGCCCCAAGTACTTGTCTGCCTTTGATAAAATTAGAGGGATAATTTAGTGCCTAGGCCACTTTTGAGATACTGAAAATTCTTTACACATAAGAATTGGTCTATAACTCAAATGAAATTATCATAATCAGTAGATCTAATTTATTATGTGCCTACTTTATACTGGTCGTTTTATCAGACACTGTCGGTGGATAGAAAGATATCAAATACATGACATCCATCTTTAAAGAGCCTTTGATATAATAAGAAATGAATATAACCTTCTAACAAAGTAGAAGTTGGCTATTTTATAAATGTGGTTAAAAGTGCAATGGGAATTCAGAAAAGGGGATTACTATGTGGTGGAAGATAGTGAGGATCTGAGGAACTTAATGGAAGAGGTGTCTTGAATGCTATGTTGTCCTAGGAAATTTAAACTCTATTTGTAGGCAGTGGAGAATCATTAATATCTTTGAAAAAGAAAAGGCTGCAAAGTTAACCAGTTGAATGAATGGTACCTGGCAGGAACAATGTGCTTATTATTATATATATTGGACTGGAGGCAGGGAGATCAGTTAGGTAGACTCAAAGGGAATATAGACTCTGGCTTAGATCAGAGGGATAGAGAGTTCAGATGACTTGGGTGTTGGATCCTACTGAAAGAACTAAGGATGTTGGGAGGGGAAATGTGTTTGTGGTAAGGTAAGGGAGAAGTTGATGGTGGAGGTGATTAATTTTGGAATTTGAGTTGCTTGTGGAACTCTCCAGATGACTTTATTTAGCATAAATTTGCAAGTCAGTCTTTGGAGGTGATAGATAACTGAAGTCCTGAGAATGAGTAAGAGATTATAGAGCTGCATTGTTTAGATTCTTGCACACTTGAGATAGGGCTAGCCTGATTGAGAAACAAAACCTTTAATTTCATTTCAGTTAGTTTAAATTTAAATAGCCACATGTGGCCAGTTACTACTATATTGGGCAGCACAGACATAGAACATACTGAGAGTTGCACAAATTTCTGTTAGACCGTACAGGTATTACAAAGGAGAGGAGGCTTAGGATGAAGCAGAAAATGTTCCAGAAAAAACCAAGAAGACTGCAGTGGCACAGAAGCCAAAAGGGAGAGGTCGCATAAAAGTATCAGAGAGCGAGCATTGAATCTGAAGACAAGAGAATCATTGGTAATCTTGGACCAAGGAGTTTTTCCTAGAGTTATAAATATGAAATCCAAGTCGTGAAAGAGTTAAGAAATGTTCTAGTAAGGAATAGAGGTCAAAAGGTAACTATTTTGTATCCCCCCCCCCATTTGCTTCTATTTTTTGTCCTCACAAGCATTTGTAGGACGCCTTTAGTACATATTTGTGTCCCCAGTACACAACGAAGACTAGGTAGGTAGGCAGGCATCTAGGGGTGGAAGCTACAAAGTGAAAAGCAAGAACACAGCACCAGCAAGAAGCTGGACAAATTGGAAGATAGTGCTCAGTAGGGAAAATTTCTTAAAGTTGAGCTCTTGGAGAGTAGTGCTCATGGAATGGAACATTTGAATGTCCAGCACGGTGGCTGATTTAGTGCTTTTTTGGGCTGTTGGGAAACATGTGGTAAATATTGAAATTACAGTGTTGGAAGCTGTGTTGTAGATGTTGAAGCCATGCAGGGTATGATGGTTGAACATGAGGTATGTGGGAGATGGGTACGTGACATTTAAAAAACTTGATTATAGAAAATTTCACACTTATATAAACAGAATAGTATAATTAACCCTCATTTATCCAATACCCACCTTCAGCAGTTTTCAGTATTCTGTCATTCTTATTTTGTCTGTATACCTATACCCACTTGATTATCATTATTCTTATTTTACAGGTGGTTTTTTGAGGTCTAGTTTACATTCAGTGAGATACACGAATGTTAAGGTGTCAGTTTTGAAAAATGATACACCCCATGTATACTACATTTTATCGCAGTCTCTAACATCTCCATCTGCCACAAAGTTCCTTTGTGGCATGTGACATTTCAACGTGGCCGCTTTTATCCAAACGATATTTTCATATAGTCTAAAAATCTAACCATAATACTTTTTTTTTTTAAAGATTTTATTTATTTATTTGGCAGAGAGAGACACAGCAAGAGAGGGAACACAAGCAGGGGGAGTGGGAGAGGAAGAAGCAGGCTCCCCGCGGAGCAGGGAGCCCGATGCAGGGCTCGATCCCAGGACCCTGGGATCATGACCTGAGCCGAAGGCAGACGCTTAACAACTGAGCCACCCAGGCGCCCCTAACTGTAATACCTTTTTTATTTCCAAGACACTCTTGCTTCATTGCTGAGCTTCGCTTCACCCCAACCCTCACCCCATCTTTGGCCTCATCTTCTCAATAGTCTCTCCTCCTGCTGACCAAG
Organism: Callorhinus ursinus; assembly: GCF_003265705.2. NCBI lineage: Eukaryota > Metazoa > Chordata > Mammalia > Carnivora > Otariidae > Callorhinus > Callorhinus ursinus. The sequence continues at coordinate 27,586,694 of NW_027397086.1, read as the reverse complement.
GATACCAGAGATACTGAGATATTGGTATTATTATTCCCATTTCTTGGGAATATATATATATATATTTATATATATATAATATATATAAATTTCTCATTTTTATATATATATATATTTTAAGATTTTATTTATTCATTCGAGACACAGAGAGCGAGCATGAGCAGGGGGCGAGATAGAGGGAGAGGGCAAAGCAGGCTCCCCGCTGAGCCAGGAGCTGGATATGGGACTTGATCCCAGAACCCTGGGGTCATGACCTGAGCCAAAGGCAGACGCTTAACCATCTGAGCCACCCAGGCGCCCCTCGTTTCTATATTTTAACACAGCTCTTTCGATATGCCCTTTTTAAAGTGGTCTTGATAAAGTCCTGTCATTGAGCGGTAAGACTGAGCCAGTTGCTAAAATCTTGCAGGAAGTCTGAGAGTGTGTGCTGTGGAGCATGGTAGAGAGTCATGATAAGGACTTTTAGAAGGCCGTATGGGCAGATGGCACAGACCCCTAAGAAATGAAAGTCGTTGGGAGAGGAGAGTGGAATACTGATCTTTGGGTGACAGGTGGGAAGCACAGCAGGGGAAGGTGGAAGGGAAAGGGATGTAGGGAGTAATGTGGTCTTGGTCTATCAGGGAAATGAAAGGAGTACTTCTTAAGGGAATGGCTGAGGAGGTGGATAAGTTTATTCACATCAGAAAATGTGTTTCACTGGGCAGTGTGGAAAGGCTAGGAAGGGAAGAGTTAGGGTTTGTATGGAAAATGGGATTTAGGAATGAGAGAATGGGAGGTGTTGGAGGGAAGGTAGGCTTTTATACCTACATAGGTAATTCTTTGGGGTCTGAGGAGACTGGGGTTAGGGGAACCTTGTATGGGGGGATATGTTAGTGACGAAGCTTGGGGTGCCAGGGTAGTATAGGGGAAACAAGAAAGAATATATTGAATTTTTTTAACTGTAGGAATTTGTAGAAATGAGCCAGAGATTTACTGATGCATTATTGATGTGGTTTTTGAGGCCTCAGCAAATGACCTACCAGGTGCATGTCTTGGTTGTTAATAGCAACTCCTTATGCTTTATTTGGGTTGTGTGTTGATGGACCAGGACCGCCACCAATGGAACATGCCTTCGCAGATAGGCCATCTGGTGCTGGCCTTTCTCATAACATCATCCCTTAGAACCGTACTCTCCTTTGTATTTGAAAACCCTGCCGCTGGTGGTAGGTTTGTTTCTGAATGCCTCTGTGGGTGGAAGGAGCCACTGGGTGACCAAGTACACTTTTTATATCTCACACACACAGACATTGTTCAGAGATGAGCAACTGCAGCTGTTGTTCACGGAGCCTGTCACCACTTGCCTGAGGGCATTGTTTGGAGAAGACCATTCTGTGCCCAGTTCTTGCTGTGCGAGGCTCCATCACTGCTGTGGTTTCTGAAACTGTGCTTCATGACATCTTTAAAGCCTTTTTACATTTCCTTTTTGAAGTTAATCTAATTTACTTGGCCCAGAGAGCAGGTGCCTGGACATTCTGCTTTTGTCCATTCCCTACACATCTCCCAGGGTAGTTTGGTGAGATAATAGGGTGATGGTTCAGGGCTTGCTCTGTGGAATCAGACTTAGTCTACGCTTGAAGGCTGTGTGGCCAGCTATCTCTGAGCCTCAGTGATCATATCTATATAGTGGGGACGCTCATATCTACTGCCTAGGATTACTCTGATTATGAAATGCTGTATCACTGGATTTTTGTCCATGTTACTGTGGTGATTGTTGATACTTCTGGTTTCTATTTTCATTGTTGGTGGTCAAAGGTCTCACCATTGGTGAGTCTACCTATATCTACATCATGTTTAATGTGGTTCATGAGTGACATCAGTAGGATTCATCCATTCAGTCATTATTACTCATGTACCCTTCTGTGTGTCAGCTGCTTTCACATATTTGTGTTATTATTTGATCTTCATTACAACCATGTTATCCTCATTTTGCAGATGAAGAAGCTGAAACTGAATTTGTGGCTCATGTAGAATGGCAGAACAAGGACTAGAATTCAAGCTTTTCTGCCTCTAAGCCCTGGTGCTCTTTTTCTTGTACCACAACTATTCCAGAATTCTCTTCTGCCCCTTTACTTGCTTTCTTTACTTAATTTCCTTTAGAACTTTAATGTACTCTCAGCTGTCACCTTGGTGAACATTTGTTCTCTAGCCTTAATTTAGAGCTTAATCTTAAGCTCTAGTTTCATATATTCATATGTAGTACCTGGAACATAATAGGTGCTTAGTAAATACTTTCAGATGACTAAAGGTTTAAATTTGAACTCAGCTTACTGCATTTGGTCTATGAATATCCTGTCATTAGGCTCATATTTAGAGTCATTTTTTCCAAATTTTTTTTTATTTTGGTGAAATGTAAATAACAAAATTTAACCATTTTAATCATTTTTAAGTACACAGCTCAGTAGTAGTAAATACATTCATGATGTTGTGCAACCACCACGACCATCCATTTCTAGAGCTCTTTCATCTTTTTTCTTTAAAGATTCATTCATTCACGAGAGAGAGAGAGAGAGAGAGAGAGAGAGAGTTGTGTGCACATGGGAGGAGTAGAGGCAGAGGGAGAAAGAGAATCTTCAAGCAGACTCCCCGCTGAGTGTGGAGCCCCGTGTGGGGCTCAATTCCACGACCCTGAGATCACAACCTGAGCAGAAAAGAGTCAGATGCTTAACCGACTGAGCCACCCAGGGACCCCTAGAGCTCTTTCATCTTGTAAAACTGGAACTATACCCAATAAACAGTAGCTTCCCACTTACTGTTCCTCTCAGCCCTGGCAACTGTCATTCTTTTTGTTTCTCTAATTTTGGCTACTCTAAGTACCTCATATAAGTGGAATACTATAGTGTTTGGCTTTTTGTGACTGGCTTATTTCAGTGAACATAATGCCCTCAAGATTAATCTGTATCATAGCATAAGTCAGAATTTCCTTTTTGAGGCTGAATAACATTCCATTGCATGTATGTACTTCATTTTGTTTATCCATTCTTTCATTGATGGACAGTTGTGTTGGCTTCCATGTTTTAGCTATTATGAATGTTGTTGCTGTGAAGATGAGTATATAGCTATGTCTTTGAGACCCTGCTTTCAGTTCTTTTGCATATGTCCCCAGAAATGGAATTGTTGGATTATATGGTCATTATGTTTTTCATTTTTTGAGGAACCACCATTTTGTTTTCCACATTGGCTATATCATATATTCTTTTTTTTTAATATTTTATTTATTTATTTGACCCAGAGAGAGAAAGAGAGAGAGCAGCAGAGGGAGAGGGAGAAGCAGGCTCCCTGGGGAGTAGCAGAGGGAGAGGGGGAAGCAGGCTTCCCACAGAGCAGGGAGCCCGATGTGGGGCTCGATCCCAGGACCCTAGGATCATGACCTGAACTGAAGGCAGACGCTCAGCCAACTGAGCCACCCAGGCGCCCCTATCATATATTCTTATCAGCAGTGCACAAGGTTCCAATTTCTTTGCATGCTTGCCAACACTTAACTATTTTCTGGTTTTTTTTTTTTTTTTTTGGATAGTAGTCATCCTAATGGGTGTGGGGTGCTGTCTTAGACTTTTGATTTGCATTTGCCTAATGATTAGTGATGTTAAGCATCTTTCATGTGTTTATTGACCATACTTTCTTTGAATTCATGCATATTTTCTTTGGAGGAGAGTCATTTTGCGTAATTCTGTATTAAAACCATATTCAAAGGATAGTTCTGTTCTGCTAAATGCCTAAAGTACATCGAAGGGGCTAGTGCTGGGCACTACTTGTAAAGATGGTTGTTGCAAACTATCTAAAGAATGGGACTGGGGAAGTTTGACCTTAAGAAAAAAAATTGTTGGGTGGGGGGTTAGGGGGCAAGCAGATGTGGGGAAATCAATAGTTAAAGAGAGATTTCATTCAACATAAGGAACATTTGATAATATTGGAATTAATTGTGTTGAGTTCTTCACCTTCTGGAAGTGGTAAAGTAGAAACAGGATTTCGGGGTTGCAACTAAAGGGATTCCTTCATCAGACCAGATGGCCCTCAAAGGCCCTTCTAGCTCTGAGTTTCTGAGAGCTCATTCTGAAGCATCTTCAAGCTGTATTTATTTTTTCTCTATCTCTAATATTTATTCCTATTGCTAAGCTCTAGCTTAGCTTTTCATTGCCACAAGTAACTTCCTAATTGGTCACCTGGTCTTCCTAGTTCCCTGGTCTCTTTATCTTGCATGCTGTTATCCAATTAAATTTTTTAACAGCTTTTTGAGATACAATTTACACACCACTAGGTTCACCTGCTTAAAGTTTGCAATTCAATTTTTTAAAAATGATTTCTTGATTTTTATTTGACAGACAGCAAGAGAGAGAACACAAGCGGGGGGGGGGGGGGAGCTGGAGCAGGAGAAGCAGGCTCCCTGCTGAGCAGTGAGCCAGACGCAGGGCTCGCTGTTCAGGTCATGATCTGGTCCTGGGATTGAGTTCCACATCGGGCTTCCTGCTCAGCAGGGAGTCTGCTTCTCTCTCTCTCTCTCTCTGCCGTTCCTCCTGCTTTTGTTGTCTCGCTCTCTCTCTCTGTCCAATAAATAAATAAAATCTTTAAAAAAAAATAAAAAAAATATTTTTAAAGTGATCTCTACACCTAACGCGGCCCAGAGACCAAGAGTTGCATCCTTTACTGACCTGGGCCAGCCAGGCGCCCTCAATTTAATTTTATTTTTAAAGTATATTTAGGATTGTACAAGCATCATATCAGAATCAAATTTTAGGCCATTTTCATTACTCCAGAAAGAAACCTCACACCTATCAGCAGTTACTCCCCATTCCCCCAACCACCAGCTCTTGGCAACCACTCTCTGTTATGTAAAACATGGCTTTCATTGTGTTACTCTCCAGCTGGGAGGCCTTCAGTGTCTTCCTTATCCATATGATTAAGAAAACATGTCTTGGGGTGCTTGTGTGGCTCAGGTGGTTGAGCATCTGACTCTTGGTTTGGCTCAGGTCATGATCTCAGGGTTGTGAGATTAAGCTCTGTATCTGGCTCTGCATTCAGTGGGGAGTCTGCTTGAGATTCTCTCCTTCTCCTCCCCCTACTCAAATAAATAAATCTGTAAGAAAACATTTCTCACCTGGAGTTCATATTTTTCTATAATCTGATTTCAGCTTATTTTTCCAATTTTGACTTACACTGTTCCCCGGTTTGGATATACAGCTCTTGCTAAGGTTTATCTGTTTCTTCTTGTTGAGAATGCTGTGTGCATTATACCTTCCTTTTGGTTTCCACTCTTCTATCTAAAGAAATCTGTATATGCTTTGAGACCTAACTTAAGTCCTGTTCTTTCTGTGAATCCCTCCCTGAGTAATATCACCTATAATGAGTTCACCTTTAAACTTGAACTTCCCATAGCAGCCTGTATTGTAAAACCTTCTTTTGGCATTTAATTGTTAACTATCATGTGGGACCCCTTCTGTTGTGTTATTCAGCTTTTTGTGTGTGTATGTGTTGATTCCCTGAATTGATTATAAGCTTCTTAAGGGCAGGGACCATGTATACTTTTTCTTTATATCTTCTGTAGCTTAGCTGAGCATATGGTTGTGCACAGAAATAGTATGTAAGAATAATGGAATGAATAGAGCCGGCATTGAGCAGAATGCTAAATTTGAACTCTTTTGACAACCGCAGACTTCAAACTCTTACTGGACTTGTCCATGTTTTTACCAACTGAGCTATCCAGGCTCACACATGTCCATGTTTTTAGATGGCTTTGCTTTGTCTAGAACCTGATACCACATTCTTTCATTAATTCATTCAGTAAATGCTACTGGTGCTATACTTTGTTTACTAATTTCTCAAAACCCTGTTCTTGATTTAGTTAACTTTCTCTTATTGCTGTGATGTAGCTGAATTCTGATAGCTTTCAGTTCTGCATCATCATTTTTGAAATCTCCTTCTGTTTCTAGGACTTTCTTATAGTAGATTAGTACATTACCACAGCCTCTATAGACCTATACAGTACCATTATTACACGCATTATAAGATCTTATTATTATAGGTTGGTACATAACCTCAGTCTCTGTAGTCCCATTATTATGTACTTTGTGTTGTAATACACCATGAAAATATCATGTTCTGAGAAGTTGCAGGATGATGAGTGCTTTGGGAGACAGTTGCATTCCTCAAGTCACTTATGGGTTGATTGCAAATGTAGAATAGTACTTTTAATTTGAAACCATAACAAGAAAAGTACTATGTTCTAAGTGTTAGGAGTCACACAGAAATTAATAATAAAAACATCTAGATTCTTAAGGAGCTCACAGTCTCATGGTACCAACTGAGTTTAAAAACCCAAATAGTTCTAAAACAGTATCATGAGTATTGTAGTGGAGAAGTGGGTGCTCGGGATGATAGCAGCCCTGAAGGGAGGGTTTGATTTCTTCTGCTATGGCAGAATTATAGTTTGAGAACTGGAGGAGACCTTATGAGTCCTTTGAGGACAGGATATTTTTCTGTCCCCATCACCTAGCAGAGTGCCTGGCATATGGAAGGTAATCAATAAATGATAAATGGTCATCTATACTGTGTGGTCTTACATGGTAGATATTGAGTACTTGAAACATGGCTAGTTGGAATTGAGATGTGCTGTGAGTGTTAAGTACTCACCAGATTTTAAGGACTTATTTAAGACAATGTGTAAAAAAAAAAAAAATCACAATTTTTTATATTGATTATATGTTGAAATGATCCTTATTTGATATTAGATTAAATATGTGATTAAAATCAATTTACCCATTTCTTTTTAGTTTTATTTTTTATTTTTTTAAAGATTTTTATTTATTTATTTGAGAGAGAGAGAATGAGAGAGAGAGAGCACATGAGGGGGGGAGGGTCAGAGGGAGAAGCAGACTCCCTACCGAGCAGGGAGCCTGATGCGGGACTCGATCCAGGGACTCCAGGATCATGACCTGAGCCAAAGGCAGTCGCTTAACCAACTGAGCCATCCAGGTGCCCTCTTTTTAGTTTTAAAAAATATGGCTACTAGAAAATAAATTACATGTGTCTTGTATTATGTCAGACAATGCTGATCTTACTCAGCTGCCTTAGAGAGATGCTGTGATTTGACCAAGGTCACAAAATAGCAGATACCTTAAAATTGAGAATTTACATGTTGAATTTCTTGACTTCTGGTTCAGTTTTCCTTATAGCCCTAAATTAGTACAATGTAAATACATAAATTTTGAGGTAAAATGACATCAGTTTGGTCTTATTAGGGATGGCCCGATCTCCCTGTAATTCTCAAAACCACATGAAGTATAGGTTCTGTTATATTAAATATAGGTTACAGTTATGAAATCTCAGTCTTAGGGTGGTACGTTCAAGGTCACACAGCTAATAATGCACAGAATTTAAGGTAGGACTGTGAGAAACGACAGGAAACCTGGGAATTTTTCCTACACAAGGACAGGCCTATAAACACTGGGGACTCTTGAGTCCATAGAGGATGAATGTGTTAATGTATATGCCTGAAAAAAAAGTTTAAAAATCCATTGCAGAACATGAGGTTATGTGAATGAGTATATGTTTATGCAAGTACATGAAAGAGACAGAGAGACAGAGGGGGCTGGGGAGAAAGAGAGGGATAGAGAGAATGGATGATGAAATTGATTTTATTTATTTATTTTTAAAGATTTTATTTATTTATATGACACAGAGAGAGAGACAGCAAGAGAGGGAACACAAGCAGGGGGAGTGGAAGAGGGAGAAGCAGGCTTCCCGTGGAGCAGGGAGCCCGATGCGGAGCTCGATCCCAGGATCCTGGGATCAGACCTGAGCCAAAGACAGACGCTTAACGACTGAGCCACCCAGGCGCCCCTGTGAAGTTGATTTTAAAGACTGGGTCCTCATGCCAGCATCTTTCCTGATCCTGCCATCTTTCTTTCCTGATTCCCTTCCCTTCCCTTCCCTTTCCTTCCCTTCCCTTCCCTTCCCTCTCCTTCCCGAGAGAAAGAGGAGGGGGAGGGAAAATCCCAAGCAGGCTCCATCCCCAGCCCAGAGACTCACATGGGGCTCATTCTCACGACCCTGAGATCATGACCTGAGCCAAGATCAAGAGTCCGACGCTCAACCAACTGATCCACCCAGGCACCCTTTCCTTCCCATTTCTGACACTGAAATTACCATATTCCCATTTTCTTTATTCAACTCAGTTCAGTTCAAATCAATGTACCTAAGTCTAAACAGATGTTTATCAACATTTTTACAATGGTTCTCTTTGGATAGAGGGGTTTCAGGTGATTTAAAATTTTGTTTATTTGTTCTCTATATCATTTGAATTTTTTTTTCAATAACATAAACTAAGAAAAACCAGATTTGAAAAATAGCAAAACTATTTTCATTTGGAAGAAAAAATCAATATGCTTACTAGTTTTCATTCCAAAAATAAACCTTTCACCCTAAAATTTCAGTCGCATAACTTCCTCTCTGCTATTCCACTCTTTATTGGCTTCGATTTCATAGTCCCCAGGTGAATGATTAGATTAAGTCTCCAAAGGCCAGTGCTGTAATATACCATCTCTTGGTCATAGAGATGAGCTTTCTTGTAGAGGTAGCATTTATTTCTTTAGCTAGGATGTTTATGTTTTCTGGGGACAGACTGTTTGTAAACAACAGTAGCTCAGAGTGGTCATATCCTGCAACTATTTTTAAATGCTTTCAATCTAAACAGTCTATTTGCTGTGTTTATGTCATAATGAGACCTTGGTTGTTATTCAGCCCCTATCTGATAATTTTCTTTTCCAAATTACCCTGCAAATGTATTTGTCCCTGCAAATAGGGACTTTAATAAGTCCCTATTTTTTAGTTTCCTTTTCACTGCTTATTGACATGGTTTATGTTCTTTTAAGATGCTAGTGATCAAAGAGAAGATGTTTATATTGGAAACCACATGCCTTGCCCTGAAAACCTCAATGGTTACTGCATCCATGGGAAGTGTGAATTCATCTATTCAACTCAGAAGGCTTCTTGTAGGTAGGTCAACACCTCCAGGTCAGAGGTGAGGAATTTTTTCCTTCAGTCACTGCTCTACAGAAAGCAATGAAATACGGATTAAATATTATCAAAAAGTAATATTTATTTGCAATTGAGTCAAAAAATAAATTAGTGGCACCATTTGGAAAAAAACTGATAAGTATAATATGCAGAATCAACACCAGGTGTCCTATTAGGGTTTTAAGATTATGGACTTAACATTTTTTAACACATTTTTCATATAAAAATATGCCATATTCCAGCACTATTTTGGTTTTTAGACAATCTGTCACAAGGTGATTTAGGGACTAAAGAATGTGTTAAGAACAGAGAACATGTAACTCAAATAAAACATACACTAAAATAGATTTCTAAAAATAAGGGAGTGGGGATGTGGAACCAGGTGTGAGGAGAGAAGTGGAAATGGGAAAGGTGTAAATCTTCAACTGTCTGATGCCAGAGAGGTTATGTGACTTGTTCAAGGTCAGCAGCAGCAAAGCTAGATCTCAGATTTCCTGACTCTCAGACTGATGCTCATAATGCTTTTTGCTGTTCTGTGTCTGTTTGTTGGTGGCACTTCTTGCTGCTGCTGGGAGCTCATCCTCTACCTCAGGCTGGTCTCATGAGCTGGGTAATGTTTCCATAGACAAGGGGAGATTGCTATCATTCTGCTCACTCCTGCCTTCTGCAGTTTGGCAGAATTCTTTTTTCTCTTTCTTAGTAAAAATATCAAAACATGGACAAATGTTATACTTTTCTTTTGTTCTGTCAACCTAGAAGCCAGTGGATCTTTCTCTCCAGAAAGTTGAAGCAAGCCGTTGGAAGTCAGGTCTCCTGGCCCCTCCACCCCAAGCTCCCTTCTCCTTGCTTTTTCTTCTTCCTCCTCTCCTCCGGCTTAAAAAACAAAACAAAAATACTATAAACTGTTAATGGCTAAACAATTTTTTGTTAAGCTTTTGGCTTTTTCTTGATTGAAAGTGCCGCTGGACTTTAACGGAGCTGTTGCTCTACTCCCACCTCCCCTTTCTCGAACATTAAAAAAATGCAACTGTGCAAAGGGGAACAGGCCAGTTTTAAAATCATTCCACGGATTCCTCATATTTGTCCCATGGTGGCATACATACCTTGATAGAAGTTCAGATCGTGTTGTTCTCTCAGGATAGGGCATCTTTCAAGATATCTAAAAGTGAGGAGGACAATGTCCTGATGATGAAGTGGTACCAGGTCACTTTGCAGTATTTACTTTTGCAGTAATTGACAGCAAAAGGATTGAATGGTCTAGCGGTTAAAGGCTTTGGAAGCAGGAACACCAGATTGGCCAGTTATTGACTGTGCCCTTCAGAAGTTACTTAAATGTTTAAGCCTCATTTTCTTATTTCTAAAATTATAATAATAGTACCTATCTCCTAAAATTGTTGCTAAATTTAAACTGTTGCTAAAATTAAATGAGATAATATATGCAAAGTGCTTAGCACAATAGCTGGTCCTCAGTATGTATTTGATAAATTGTGGTTGACGTTAGTAGGTTCTAAGTGCTGTTCAGTTAGGGATTCTGTCTTCCTAACCCTGTCTTCCCAGTGCCTAGGGTGGGACCTAGCCCAGTAGCTACTCAGTAACTATTTTTTGAATGCCATGTGATGATGATCAACTTTTCCTTCTTCTCCAGACCAGAGTTGTTTCTTAAATGCCAAAGAATCTCTTTTCTGCACTACTATAACTCCTAAAAAGCAGTAGATCTTTTTGTCTAAGCATTTGCAAAGTCTACAAGAATCAGGCCATAACATCACATGTACTTCGACTAGTAGGTGGATGTGTTTGGGTAGCAGTAAGCAGGCAGGGATGAACAACTGTTAGCCACAGTCCTATTATTAGGTTAGAATTTTCTAGCATTATCCCACCATTAATTTGTTTGTTTATTTATTACTTACTTTGTATCAAATTCTTCCTGGCCCTTGGGTCTCAAATTCAAATATGACAGGGATCCAGGGATCTTGGCTTCCAAAAAAACCCTACCATTTGGTAGAAGAGACTAATGATAAAGCAGTTAAAATATAATATGAAAAATGCTGCCATACATAGATAGATATACAGGAGATGATTTGGGACTTCAGACAAGGAACTTGAACCTGAAGAGGGCAATCGACATCATGAGAAGAGGCGCAGGTCTTACACAGGAAGATTTATGCCAGCCCAGGAGCTTGCCCTTTGTTTTAAAGGTAGTGAGAAGCCACTTAAGGATTTAAGTTAAGAAAGTTGTGATCAGATCTGAAAGCCACTCTGGTGGTTTTGTGGAAAATGGATCAGGAGACTGAATGTTAGTAAGGAGTGAGAACCTGAACTAAGTAAAGGAGTTATAGGGGCACTGAGATCGGCAGATGAATTGCAGAGAGAAGATGGGGTGATTCAACCCCAAGTTTTGGTGACCAGTTGGGTATGTGGGAGCTGGTGGCGGGTCATGGGAAGGAAGAGTCAAGAGCATCTCCTGGGTTTCTGGCTAAGGCAGAATTGAGTGGAGAAAGGGAATGGGAAGAGGGAGGAGCTTTGGGGGGAAATGATGTTCAGCGTAATATGCTTGGTCTCAGATACCTGTGGGGGATCCACTTATGGAAGTCTAGTAGGCTGCTGGATATGTATCGGTTTGAGAATTCATAAGACAGATGCAGGTTGAAGGCCTGTGTTTGGGAATCATTCTACCCTAGCATATCCCTTATAGCTCCTACCCAGCCTTGCTTCCATGCTTCTAGGCCTCCAGTTTATCAATTTTATTACCTTTTCCCCGTCCCTCGCCCCTTGCATGTCTTCATCCCCTCCTTATCCAGCTTAAACTCCATGGTTAGTCATGGTAGTTCCTCTCTTGCTTTATCATACTCACTTGACAAAACTATAATCCTGATTCATGCCTTCCGACCTGCTGTATACGTATACAGCTATACTGCCTACCCATCCGGCTGAACGTGGCTGTTGAAAAGCACACCACCAGGTTAACGCATCTCCCTGATGTTTATACTCAAAGTGGGGCCTACAAGCTGCCAAGTTGGACTTGTGAACTGCAGTCCATTCATTCTCCTTCTGTTCTAGATGCCAGCTTTCTACTGTCACCCTTCTCTTCAGATTGTCAGTACCCCCTCATCCTTAGCTGATCATCTTGTTTCCAAGTTCACTCAGAACACTGAAGCAATATGAAGAGAACTCCCACAGACTTTTTACTCTCACCTCCCAGAAATACTCCCCCCCTTTTCTGTGTTTCGTATATTCTTTTATATATATATATAATTTATATATATTTATATTTATTTATATTCTTATATGTATATATAATTAAAATGTATATTTTCAAAAAATGTATATTTTCATTTCTTCTTTCTTGGAAAAAAACCCTCACTGTCCTACCAGCGACGATCCCATTTCTTTTCTTTGTAGAACTCAAAAGAATTGCCTGTGCTCTGTCTCCAGGTACTCACTTCCCATCTCTCTTGAATCCACCCGAATAAGCTTTTCAACAACCAGTAGCATTTGATATGGTTGATTGCTCCCTCCTGTGTGATAAGCATTTCTTCACTTGGCTCTAGGTATTGCATTCTCTCTCTGTTTTCTGCTGCCTCACTGGCCATTCCTTTGCATCTTCTTGGTTAGTTCCCCTTTGCTCCCTGACCTCTCCATGTTGGAGTGCACTGGGGTCTAGTCCTGGTCCTCTTCCTTCATGATGCCACCCAGCCTCAAGGCTTGCCATGACATATGCTGATGACTCCTAATTTGCATAAATCCCAGACCTCTCTCCTCAACTTGAGACTCATAGACTCATAGACTCTCCCTCTTTGACATTTTTGCATGGATGTCTTGACTCCTCAATTTCAATAGGACCTAAGCTGATATCTGATCTGCCTTCCCTCCCCTAAACCTGCTCTACCTGCAACCTTCTTCATCTCTGTTGATGCCAACTCCACCTTTTCCTTTGCTCAGATGAAACACCTCTGATACATCTTTGACTTCTCTCTCTCATACTCCATACCCAGTCAGTTGAGAAATCCTATTATCTCTATTTCAGAATATATCCAGAATTTGAGTTCTTCTCACGATTGCCACTGCTATTCCTAGTCCAGGTCACCATTTTTTCTCTCTGGCATTATTGGAACAGCCTCCCCGATTGTATCCTACAGTTCATATTCAACACAGCAACTGGGCAGAGACTTTTCTTTTTTTTTTTTTAAAGATTTTATTTATTTATTTGAGAGAGAGAGAATGAGAGATAGAGAGCACGAGAGGGAAGAGGGTCAGAGGGAGAAGCAGACTCCCTGCCGAGCAGGGAGCCCGATGCGGGACTCGATCCCGGGACTCCAGGATCATGACCTGAGCCGAAGGCAGTCGCTTAACCAACTGAGCCACCCAGGCGCCCTGGGCAGAGACTTTTCAAATGAAAGTCCGTTCATGTCATGTCTCTGCTAAAACCTTCTCAGTGGCTCCTCCATGTCACCGAGTGCAGAAGCCCTATACAGTTTGGCCCCTTCATCTCTCTGTCTTGGTCCCCTGCTTCCCTTCAACTTGCCCACTCCATGCGAGCCACACTTGCTATTCTTGGACACGCCATGCTTCATGCCCCCTCCTCAAGGTCTTTGCACAGACTCTTCCTTTCTCCGCTGTGTTCTCCTTCCTGTTGTCCGCATGGCAGGTTCCCTCAACTCCTTCACGTCTCCACTCACACATTACCTTCTTAACAAAGACTACCCTGACCATCTTGTTTAAAATTGCAACCCTCCCTTCCTGGCCTATAACTGACACTCATCATGTCCCTTAACGGACTCTCTTCTCTTTGTGTAGTACATATCAGCCTCTAAGAATACCATTTAATTTACTTATCATGTTTATTGACCCTCCCTCCCCCAATTAGAGGTTAACTGGATCAGGGATCTTCATTTGTTTTGCTCACTGATGTATCCCAAATATCTACTACAGTACTTGGCACATGTCAGATGCTCAGTAAATAGATGAGTGGATGAATCAGCACATGAGGCCGTGGTGGTGGATGAGATTATTATGGACGGCGTGTGGGATGAAAGAGTAGAGGGTGTAGAGGACCAAATGCCTGGATCTGCCTTTAGTCAATAATAGAAGAAGTAGTAACACCCTAGAAGTTATTACTTCAGATATTTGGAGAGTATAACCCAAAATTCTGTTGCAGAATATAATATCCAAAGAGGATTGCCTGAATAATATATGGCCTATACATTCTTTTTGATATTCTGATTTTAATCTTTGGATTAAGCTCAACTGTCAGAGAGCTGCATATCTAGGACACTGTTACAGCTCCCCATGGAACTGTTTATTTTATTGAGTTTTGACTTTTCACCATTAGCCTACCACAAAAGGCATTATTTTAAAAAATCCTATAAGATTTCATTATATTGTTGAATTTATTACAGCTATATTATTGAGGTTGATGTTCTCTGTATCAGGAAGTGCCCTCTTTAAATCAGGACCAATGAGATAAAATCCCGTTGAATCTAATAATGATAGTCACTGTGGTTCTTTTGAACAACTGGTTTGATTTTATTTTGTGGAGATTGTATTTTATGTTAATGATTTTACCACTTTTTAAATTCTTTTTCATTTTTTTTAAAAGATTTTATTTATTGATTTGAGAGAGAGAGAATGAGAGAGAAAGCACATGAGAAGGGGAAGGGTCAGAGGGAGAAGCAGACTCCCTGACGAGCAGGGAGCCCGATGAGGGACTCGATCCAGGGACTCCAGGATCATGACCTGAGCTGAAGGCAGTCGCCCAACCAACTGAGCCACCCAGGCGCCCCTTCATTCTTTTTTTTTAAGATTTTATTTATTTATATGAGAGAGAGAGTGTGTGCGTGAGCAGGGGGAGGGGCGGAGGGAGAGGGAGAAGCAGATTCCCTTCTGAGTAGGGAAGCTGACTCGGAGCTCCATCCCAGGATCTCAGGGTTATGACGTGAACTGAAAGCAGATAGATGCCTAACTGACTGAGCCACCCAGGCGCCCCTCTTCTTCTTTTTCTTTTTTTTTTTTAAACCAGTGGGTTTTAGTATTTAGTGTTTTTTTCAGTTTTGCAATCCCCACAATCAATTTTAGAACATTTCATCACCCCCAGAAGAAACTCTGTGTCCTTTAGCTATTATTCCCAAATCTCCCTATCCCCCTTAGTCTTAGACAATCACTAATCTGTTTTGTCTCTATTGATCTGCCTGTTCTGGACATTTCATTTAAGTGGACTTGTAGAACGTGGTCTTCTGTGTCTGGCTTCTTTCACGGAGCATCATGTTTTCAAGGTTTATCCCATGTTGTAGTGTGTGTCAGTGCTTTGTTCCTTATAATACCGCATTTTATAATCTGCTTACCAATTGAATATTTGGATTGTTTCCACTTTTTGGCTATTAATGAATAATGCTGCCCTGAATAATTGTTTGCAAGGTTTGTGCAGACTTGCATTGCTTTCAGTTAGGTAAGTGTCCAGGAATGGAATTGCTGGGCCAAATGGTAACTCTGGGTTTAACTTTTGAGGACTGCCAGACTATTTTTCAATGTGACTTGGCCATTTTTCACTCCCTACAGTATCTTTTCCAACAGATATTATCTGACTTTCTGCTTCTGGCCATTCTAGTGGGTATGGAATGGTATCTTATTGTGCTTTGATTTGCAGTTCCATGATGGCTAATGATGTTGCTGTCTTTTCATGGGCTTATTTGCCATTTGTATATCTTGTTTGGAAAAATATCTATTCAGATTTTTTGCCCATTTTGTAATTTTTTTCTTTTTGTTAATGAGTTTGTAATAGTTTTTTAATGTATTCTAGATACAAGTCTCTAATCAGATAAATAATTTGCAAAAATGTTCTCCTGTTCTTTTGGTTATCTGTTCACTTTCTTGATAGCATCCTTAAACAAAGATTTTAATTTTGATTTAATCCAGTTTAGCTTTTTTGTTGTTGTTGCTTGTGCTTTTGGTATCATATCTAAGAAGACATTGCCTAATCCAGATCATGAGGATTTATTTCTTTTTTTGTTTTCCTAAGAGTTTTATAGTTGTCGCTCTTATATTTAGAACTGTGATGCATTTTGAATTATTTTTTGTGTATGCTGTGAAGAAAAGATCCAGCTTCATTCTTTCACATGTGGATGTCCAGTTGTCTCAGTAGTTTTTGTTGAAGAGATTATTTTTTCTCATTGAATAGTCTTAGCACCCTTGTTAAAAATCAGTTGACCATAGATATATGGGTATATTGCTGGGCTCTCAATTCCATTCCATGATCTATAAATCTACCTTACTCCTTTTTTTTTGTTTTGTTTTGTCTGCTAGTAAACTTAGAGCTCAATGTGAAACTTTCTGGCAGGTGTATAGGACTCTCAGGGATGAGATTAGTGGACTCACATCACCCCTGGCTTCCTATTTCCCTACTCCCGGGTTTCTTTATGTGTGCTCTATTAAAAAATCTTTTTTTGAAATGAAGTGTGGGATGTTAATAACTACAGTATCCTTACACTTCAGAGGTTTTATTAATCAGCTCTTACTGAAGGCTGGCTAATTTATACCTACACTTCTGTCAGCTAAAACATGTGAAATTTCTGTTAAATATCTTAAATGTTTCCCCCTGTCAAATTATTATTATCAGCTGATGTTGTTGTCTTTTTATTTACTTTTACTTGGAATTCAGATAATTTCTAAGATTAGCACCTACTTGGCTGCTTGGCTCTGTTTCTGTCATTAATAACTTATTATTCTCCCTCCTCCCCACATCTTAAATGATTATATTTATGTATACTGAAAGTGTGTTGAATATAATTTGGTGCTATGTTCAGAGAACTGTAAATGTTTATACCTATTTATTCAGTCATCCCATTTCCAAGTACCTAGCCTAAGGAATAACACTAAATATAGAAATGTGCACACTTAACAAATGTTTGCCCTACCTCATTCATAATTGTGGAAAATGGAAAATAACTGGTTTATGTCTTAGAGTGAGGGAATAGATGTTACCTATATTCTAGCCACTGAATGTACTAGTATGTACCTATTTTTAAAATAAAGGTAATAAAGACCATTCAGCAACTTAAAAATTAATGTCCTATAATGATAGATAAAAGAAGCACTATGCGAAATAGACGTATTGAATAGAGTTTAAGGAAATATGTAAATGACAATGGTTTTTCAGTATAAATTTATCATTCTTATGTTTTTAATTTTAAAACCTAGAATTATTGAAATTTGCAATTCTCATAGGAATCTTTCTCGCCCCTCCCCTTTCAGATGTGAATCTGGTTATACTGGACAGCATTGTGAAAAGACGGACTTTAGTATTCTCTATGTTGTGCCAAGTAGGCAAAAGCTCACTCATGTTCTTATTGCAGCAATTATTGGAGCTGTACAGATTGCCATTATAGTAGCGATTGTCATGTGCATAACAAGGTAGGTAATGACCTAAGAAATACCAAACTTAAATTAGAGGTGGGTAAATAGCTGTTAAATTAAAGAAGAACCTTGAAGCACACTCAAAATCATAGGTGCTTTAAGTTCTCCAGTCTATTAGGAAAAAAGTCCTAGGATCAGTTGCCTAAGGTTTCTATGTGGGTCTGACCTCTCCTTATCTTGCTTCTTTAGAATATGGGCAAGAACTCATTCTCAGGGTTACAGGTATAGCTGGGCTGCATGCAGATGGAGCATGAGAATATTCAGTAGCGTAAAGGAATTTAAGGATCTTAGAACTGCACTCAGGGATGATGATGGTAATAGCAGGAGGACCATGCCGAGGTTTTTAAAGCTCTGAGGAACTGGAAGGTGTTTTATACCCCAAGAATATACTTTATCCATAGTAAATATACTAAGAAAGGAAGAAACCAGAGATTAAAGAAAACTGCTTTTCTTATTATATCGTTGTCTTAACATTACTTCATTTCCTGGAATACAATCATAAGTCATCTCTAAAATTCTCCATCATAACTAAAACAATTGGCATTTATCATAACCAAACTCCAGATGAAAAGACATACTTGGATTACAGTGAGCATAAAATGGGTGTTTTCCAAACTGAGTGGAAATATATAATTCCAATTCTGGGCCCAAGAAAAGTCAAACTAAATCCAGTTCATATTGTCTTTCTGCTTCCCAGTGTCATGTCTTTTTTCTTGCATGGCTCTTCATACCTCCTTTAAGATTTGGTTCAGAAGTCCCATCAACATCATCTCTGCACTTTCTGCATTATTCTGGGCAGAGGATCGGAGCATATCAAGTACAGATATTGGCAGGCCATAAGGGATTTATGACTCTTCTCTCCAGGATCTGGCTAGAAGCCAGACCTTCAATACTCTCAGCCATCTGGAGCTGAAATGATAAAAAAAAAATGTTCTCTGAGTAACAGGTACTTTTCATAAAATTTAGGTGCTGAAGTCAGTGGACTTTATTTTTCTTTATTTAATTTTAAATTGGTAGCTTTTTTTTTTTAAGATTTAATTTACTTATTTGAGAGAGAGAGAGACAGAGATAGTGAGAGAGAACAGGAGTGGGGAGGAGAGGGAGAAGCAGGTTCCCCACTGAGCAGGGAGCCTGATGTGGGGCTTGATCCCAGGACCCTGAGATCATGACCTGAGCCGAAGGCAGACACCCAACAAACTGAGCCATCCAGGTGCCCTGCCAGTGCCCTTTATTCCACAGAACAGATGATCTGCCCTTAGGCAAGGCTACTGAGTATAAAATTGGGCAGTAGATGGGGCACCTGGGTGGCTCAGTCATTAAGTGTCTGCATTCGGCTCAGGTCATGGTCCCAGGGTCCTGGGATCGAGCCCCACATCGGGCTCCCTGCTCCGCAGGAAGCCTGCTTCTCCCTCTCCCACTCCCCCTGCTTGTGTTCCCTCTCTCGCTGTGTCTCTCTCTCTGTCAAATAAATAAAATCTTTTAAAAAAAAATTGGGCAGTAGATTAAAATAGGGATGTAATGATTAAAAAATAATGACAACAGAAAGGGCAAATAGAAGAAACCCATGTAATAGTAGGGCCATTTAATATAGGCTTAGAAGTTAAGTAATTTGCCTGTGGTCATCCAACTAGTAAGTGGAAGTGCCTGGATTTGGATTCAGTGCTGCCTTATTTCCAGAGCATTCCTCTTTACACTGAACCTTCAAGAGGAGGGTCCATGTTGAGTCATCTCAGGAAATATATTTGCCAGGTATGACCATTGCATGGGAGCAAGGTTCAGACTTGGTTTTTGAACAGTCAGGGGAACGACTTGGTATGAATCATTTTTTCAGAGCGTTGATCTGAGTGTCATCTGCAGAATTTCACTGGAGGTCAGGGGAACCATATAGGACATTATTCGAGGAAAGCTGGAATGGAGTAATGAATTATATGGAGGGTGAGAGAAAGAAATAAGGTAAAGATGAGGGAGGCTTTTGAGGCCCGGTGATAGTGTCATCTTTAAGAAGATCAAAGGAGAGTTGAGTCAGCAGGAAGCAACTTTGAGTCAACCCCTTCCGTTCTAGAGAAGTAAGGAAACTTGAGGGCCTGGATGGGGGAAGCACCTTACTCAAGATCAGGGAGATAGTTAAGCCCTTTTACAAATCCTAATCCAGCCTTTTATCCTGCTCTTTGCTTCTGTTCTCAGTGTGCTATAATCTTCTAAATTCTAATTCTATTCTACTAAGTTAAAATTACCTGACAGATAGTTTTCAAGGGCGTGCCTTCTAGCTGATATCCCAGATCCATTCGCTACCTTCACAGACACTTTGAACATCACAGTGTTTTTGCAACCGTGTTACACTGTCTTCACTGCCCACTGTCTCTGTGACTGAAGGGCCATCTCGCTGAATTTATCCTACATTTCTCCTTGCAGTCTGTCTTCTTACTGTTTTCTCCCCTCAAATGTTTTGCTTCATGAATTTAGAATATTATAATTATGTACTTGGGCTTAGCTCCACTGAATTTTTAAGGAGTGCCTCTCCCACACAGTCCATTATGGGACAACTGTTCACTTATCCTGTGGTGGCTGTCCCATATGAGGAATCTCCCTTTAAAAGGATGTTCCCACTGACTCACGTATCAAGACTGCATGAGTAAAACTTTCTTCTTTTATGCTTGGAATTTTCTTTCATATTTTTACACTCTTAGTATGATAGAATAGCAGGGACCTCAAGCATTACCCTAGCCAAACCCCTTTTTTTTATAGATGACAAAACCATGGCCCCAGGGAGTTGGAACTCTTCCAACGTCATGGTGAGTTGGTGACGGTTAAAGAGGTTTGCTTGGCCTCTCAACCATGAAATGGAGATGATTCTATCACTGTTTCCCTCAGAGTGTTTTTAGTGAGGATTAGTGAGATAAAATTTATGAAATACAGTATATGAAATGAAAGTGTTACCATCAAAACTTTTTAATAAGTCAAGCAAAGCAGTGCTTTTTGAAACTGAATTAAAAACATGGAACTTTAGGAGCACTCCTTGTTGCAAGACTTTCTTTCCATTAGATTATAAATTCCTTGCTGGCAGGGATCTTAGAGGTTGGTTCAATTTTTAATATTTCATATATGGGAAAAGGGTGTTGCACAGCTAGGTTTTAGCAGAGCCCGAGCTCAAAATTACCAGATTTGATCCCAGTGCCTTTGTTCCACACTACATACCACAGCACTCGTGTGTTTGCATTCTAGTGGGCAGACACAAGAGCGGGTACAACACAATGAGATTTATACCACCATGGAGAAACAGGTACGGTAAAATGAGAGCAGAGTCAAGGACTATCCCTTATCCCCGGCGTGACAGTTCTGTATTGGGTTCTGTGGTTTGCTCAAGCAGGCTGTGGAACAACTTCTTTTGAGTCATTGTCTAAAATCACTAAGCATTTCCTATGTATTCATTCCTGTGCATGCACACTTCTTCTTAATTACTCCTTTATCCAAGCTGTTCTTGTCAGTTTGGGGGTGTCCTGATGCTCAGGAAAAGCACACAGGCCAGGATCCTTTCTACTGTCCGAGGTTTATGTGTTTATCAGTCACTGTGGCTAGGGAGTTGTCAGGTCAGAAGAAGGGCGGGGATTCCTCTCAGGGAGGCATATGCAGCAGTAGAGACCCAGGAGTGAGCTTTGCTTGTGCTCACACCTGCATCCCGTACCTAACCCTCTCACCTCCCAGCTGTGTAGGGAAGACAGCAGTCTGACATGTTGGTCCTCAGCTTGTCTTGCATCAAACAGCATCCTCTTGCCCAATATGGCTTTGTGTGTGAAACATGTATTACTTTGGAAACATTTGAAATCTCTTAAACAAAATGACCTTTTTCTTTTCTTTATTTTTTTTTTTTAACTCAACAGAAAATGCCCTAAAAACAACAGAGGAAGACGACAGAAGCAAAATCTAGGTCATTTTACTTCAGATACATCATCCAGAATGGTTTAAACTGATGACTTTTATATGTACACTAACCATGTGATGTACATTTATTATGTCTTTTTTTAAAGAATGGAAATATTTATTTCAGAGGCCTTATTTTTGGACATTTTTAGTGTAGTACTGTTGGCTCGTATTTAGAATATTCAGCTACAACAGTTTTGGACTGTTCAGTAGTCTTTGTTTTATGTTTTTAAATACAGAAATTGATTTCACAAATTTATACCACATGGTAATTCTAAGACTTGTTCTTTACCCATGGAATGTAATATTTTTGCAAAGATGGACCACTTCACAAATGGTTATAAAGTCATACCCACTTCTTCCACAATGACCACAACAAATGACCAAGCATGAACTAAAGGTAAAGATGTTTACAGATTACTTTTCTTACAAAAAAAAAGATAAAAAAATCTAGAAGACACTGTGTTTAAATAGACATTTAAATGTTTTTGAGATTTAGTAACTGATTTTTTAGACACTGCCTATCGCATGAACTGTAAAGTTGTGTGTGTTAGATGTAAAGTATTTATAAGTTGTATGGATTGGAATTTGATTATTCCTCTCTTTGAAAAAATAATTCTGATAATTTGGAAAAGTATCTGGTAGCAAAGATGGAACAGATCACTGGAAAGTAGATTTTTAGATATTGTGAAAATAGTCTGTTTAACAAACAGATTGGAATAAAGCCTTCTCTATCAGTTAAACTACTTTAATACACGTTTGTTTTTAAGAAAATATTTGTTTTAACATAAATAAACAAAGTGTATCTGTGTTTGTGAATAAAATGCAAAAATGATTGTAAATGATTGGTGCTCTTAGGTGAGCTTAAAAATTATCTAAGACCTCTATCCAAATTTGTCCTGTAGTAATAGCTGTATTAATAGATCGTTGGTGTTTAGAGATCTGAAATGTGAGTAGAATGTATTCAGCTGTTTAACTTGTAGTTTAGATTATGCATGTAGAATTTAAGAATATGTTCAAAATTAAATATTAATTTTAATATTTGGTTTGGAAAAGCATGTTATAATATAATGTTTTCACTATATGGCCTCTGTTTTGGTGTGTTTATTTACCACATTCTTTGCTATTGATAAATCAGTACATTTAATACGTGACGTAAGTAGGAAAAGATTTCAGTTCAAAATTCCCTTTTGCTTTTGCAAATACTGCTTGAAATTATCTAAAGACAGAAGCTTTGCCCAACATGCAGCATTTGCTTTTCTGGTCATTTGGCTTCTAGGCTTAATATTAGTAACGTGGCAGCTTTGGGGAACTTTTTTTTTTTTTTTAAAGCTTTCCTCTTCTCTCCACACAGACTTATTTGAGCCCATTAGTCAGTCGCCAAGCATGTTTGGAACAGTACCCAGTGCTCTACAAGGGTTCATGTTGCAGAACAGTCACGTGTGGGTATTTGTAGTTATAAATACTTGACCAGTCTCCAGGGGTGGGGTTTCCAACCCTTTAAACAACCCTGTTGCCTGTTACCAAGCTAACTTTTTACTCTTAGCGCCAGAACTGATCGTGGCGGGACATCTTTCACTGAGAAATAACTAAAATGGAACATAATGGGTCAGCTTCAAATGCTGATAAAATCCACCAGAATCGCCTGTCAAGCGTTACAGAAGATGAAGACCAAGACGCTGCTCTCACCATTGTGACCGTGCTGGACAAAGTAGCCACCATCGTGGACAGCGTGCAGGCGAGCCAGAAGAGACTAGAGGAGAGACACAGGGAAATGGGAAATGCCATAAAGTCCGTCCAGATTGACCTGTTGAAGCTTTCACAGTCACACAGCAATACAGTCTATGTCATTAACAAGTTGTTTGAGAAAACGCGAAAAGTCAGTGCTCACATTAAAGACGTGAAGGCCCGGGTAGAGAGGCAACAAATTCACGTGAAAAAAGTTGAATCCAAGCAAGAGGAAATAATGAAGAAAAACAAATTCCGTGTGGTAATATTCCAGGTAAGCTTGCCACCTGCGTTTGGTCTGATTACTGCAAAATCTTAACATCCTTGAATTGCCAACCAGTCATACGAGAAGTTTCCGGCATCACATCCTAACTATTGTATATATTCATGGAGTGGAGTTCTTTATCAGCGAGAATCCCAGGATAAAGCCATTTCTGTGTTGACTAATGTGCTATCCTATCAGTATGTGGAGTTTCTCAACTATTTTGTGTAATAGGAACTGTGGATCATAGCTGAGGCTATTTCTTGCCTTTGAAACTTAATATTGGTACGACTCTTTCAGTATATTAGCCATCTCAGCATGGTGCCCTTTTGGAGACTGAGAATATTAGTTCTAGAAGAGATCTAAGAAGACTCTGGTTTAAAACACCTCTTCGTTGTATAAAAAAGAAACCGAGGACCCATAGTCCCACAGTGTCGTTTTCCCCTTTATCATGGAGAGCCTGAAAAGCTCTAAACAGTAAAATGTAAACTCTTTGGAATATTATTTGTCTGTTGGAATTTTTACATGTGGTAATATGTAGGTTACAGAAAAACTGTTTCATAATGAATAATCAGGCAGGTGTTTTTATAGTTGTTATAGTTTTACAAATGTTGGAATCATAGAAGTAATTGCTTCTGTTTGATTTCAAAGTCTTTTGACTCCACTTAGTTAATATAGTTGTTTCAGTGTGGCATTGTGCATTGCGCTATGTTCCTATATTACTCTGCGTTTGGCATTCATATTTTTTGAAATAGGAACACATCCATGGCGAAATGCATGGTATCTGTAATATATTTTAGGACTCTTACAAATCAAAAGGGAAAAGTTGAACTCTTCCCCCTGTGGTAGAAAACCAGGAAAGTCATGATCAGACTGTTCATAAAAGACAAAAGATCAGAATTCCATTTTTGCCTATTTAAGTATTTTCAGTTATTAAAACATATACTCAGAGTTTAAGGGTTAAAAAAAAACAAGCACTTTCATATTCTGGTGGGAATATTAACTGGCACAACATTTCTGGAGGGAAGTTTTGGTAGTATGTTATTAAGAACCTTCACAAACCTTCACAAATGGCCCCAAAATTTCATGTCAAAGAATTTTTCTAAGCATAAAATCAGGAATGTGTGCAGGGATATTCACTGTATACACACACACACACACACACACACACACACACATTGTCACAGTGTATTTTTAAAATGGATGGATACCCCTATGCATGGGAGAAAACCTTCGAAGAGTAAAAACAAAATGAAATGGGAACACAGTTGGATTATGTAGGCAGATATTTATAAGACACGAGGGATGTGGGCCATAATTCTCCACAGCATTGTCTACACTTGAAGTCTCCATTGTGCTCTGTTGACTGATAAAGTTACACTGGGATGGCAGAGTAGTATTTGGGATCTGTTTTTAAAAACCTGTTTTATTTAAGAAAAAGAGGCCAGTCCCAGGGTTAGTGTATATAATGGGGATCTAGATTTGGTACTAGAGAATGTAGGATCCATTCTTCAGTTCACCTTCCAGGGGCATTGGCAGGAATGGGTTATATTGCACCCTTCACTTGCATGGGGCATGCCAGGAAACATTCTTGGTATCTAGCATTTCTCCTGAGAACCTTTGTGCAGAGTGGACCAGGTACCAATCAAGATCTACAAAGTCTAGAGGAAAGAAGTTTCTGAAAAGTTCTAATCGACTCTTGTCTATAGACATAATTTTTGTTTTTTGTTTTACAGTTAAAATTGTTTTCTATATTCACCTATTTATTCCCTGAAACTTGCTTTTTTTTTTTCTGAGTTTCTGTAATGAGTTGAATAAGTAGAAGATAGTATGAAAAAGCTACTGAGAGGCGCTAATTTAAGTCAAATCTTGTTCTTTGTAAGATACAATGCTGTGAAGGTTCTATGAAATTAGGTGGTTGAGGGAGCAGTAAGTTTGTCTATAAGCAGCTGCTGTCCTTTATAACCGTAGAGCTTGTAGAGAAAAGATGAAGGCAAATAACAATGGATTTGATGATTCATGAGCTGTTAGAACACTGTACAGTGTGCACATGGTTATATTTAGTTAAAATTCATTCTTATACTTCATTCTCATAGTTAATATGTATAAGTGGTTATACTGAGATCACCTGTCCTACTAAAATTAACTTGAAGCTGGAGTAATTCAGCTGTAGTATACTTTCATTTCCACTTGGTTTTTCCTCAAAAATTTTTCCCTGGATACATCTTTTCGGGGCAGTCTTTATTGGCATTTTATCTCCCACAGGAACTTTCACCTAATCCTGGACATTGGCATTAAAAAAAATTATCTGCTCTTTTTCATACAATTATGATTTCTCTTTGAACATACTTTCACCTTAATGACCTTCTCATGAGAGCCAGCAGTCATACCATCTCTTCTAGCAATTTTGCTTACAAACCACATGCCTGCAGTTACCAAATGAGATGTTTGGCCATTCCCTAATGATAAGCCTTGGACTTCTCTATATTCAAAAGTCCCCTAGCTAGGTTACTTTGATACTCAATAAGAGCCACTTTACTCTGACCATAGTACTCGCTTTGTTACAAAAATTGTTTTACCTGGACTTTTACATAAAAAGATATGTAATAAGGGGCGCCTGGGTGGCTCAGTTGGTTAAGTGTCTGCCTTTGGCTCAGGTCATGAACTCAGGGTCCTGGGATTGAGCCCCTGGTTGGGCTCCCTGCTCAGCGGGGAGTCTGCTTCTCCTACTCCCTTCCTCACAACTTGTGTTCTCTCTCTCAAATAAATAAGTAAAATCTTTAAAAAAGATATATAATAATTATTTGAAAATCAACTGTAACTCAACCCCATAATCTTCAATTATTATTACAGTATATTCATCATTAACTCATGGTATCTCTGACTCAGTAGGAATTGCAACAAAGAGATCCATGTAACAAGTACTTTCTCTGACTACCTGTTTTGTTTTTAAGTGTGATTTTGTATAATTCATGCAATTGAAAAAAAGGGTATATGATTTCTGAGTTAAGCTATGTCTTATTCCTTCATAGCGAGATTGTGAGGGTTTTCCCCCTACTAAGCAGTAATTATTCTTTGGCTCCTTCTTATTCTAATTATACCTTCTCAGGCCATACCAGCCCACTTGGTATTGCTGAAGCTACTCCCTGTAGCAGGTGTCAGGAAAGGAGAGGAATAATTTTGCTGCTTCTCACTGATTCATCAGAGAGTTATGAGACGCCCACCTGCCTTTTCTTCTTTTTTAAGCTGCTAGACTCTCTAATCCTGTAGCCAAAGAATTTAATTTTAAGCAAGTATCCAAAGAAATAAGGTTCCAAGGACCTTCTTGACTGTCAGGCTGATGGGTTTTGGAATAAACCTATTTCTTACATATTAATTTTTTTGATTGAACAGATTTCATCTGGATCTCAAATAGGAGCATAGTTTCTTTTAGAAATTTTAACTCATGGGTTCCCTTAAAAAAAATCTCATCATCCTTAAAGTTTTGCCTGTTTAGTTTTGGAAATAATCCCTAAATATTTGGGTTTCTTTAGCAGCTGTGTTTCTGGGCCGGTTTGCAAGGGTGTCCAGTGTCTGCCTTGTTCCCAAATCAAATTCTCATCCTTATCCTTTGACACATCTGATGTAGTTGGTCTCTCCCTCTCTTCTTGAAACTTCTTTTTCCTTGGCTTTGGGGGTGCTGCTCTCTTCAATTTCCTTCTGCTTCGCTGCCGATATTTCTCCTTTTTGGTTCTTTCTCATCTCTTCCTTTTTATTTACAGGTTCAAAATCCATTTATCTGTCTAAACCCCAAAATCCAAAAATTTCTAAAAAAAGTTTCCATAACATACTGGGTAGCAAGACCTAGGGTTGACCTGAACCCATTTGGTGACAAAACTGATCAGAAATAGCACAAGGCTGTTTATACTCTTTATCCTACCTTAGAGTGAATATTCATAATTATTTCACAGAATTGTTTCTTCCCAAGGTCTGACTGGAAATGTAGTGTAATATATTTTTTCCCCAAATCTGAATATTCTGAATTCTGAAATTTACCTTGGCCCCAAGAAGTTTGGATAACATTGAGTGTTGACCCATTCACTCAGTCTCTTAGGAGTCTCCTTCATCTGGTTTCATGATTTTTAGTTCTTGACATTAATGATTCCTAAAGTTATATCTCTAGTCCAGACCTCTTTCCTGAATTCCAGGCTTGTATACCCAGCTGCCTACTTGACATCTTGGATCCCAACCTTACCCTCCAGTCTCTTCATCGTGCTTTCTTCCCCATGTCAGTTAATGGGAAATCCATCCTTCTGCTGCTCAGGTCATGTACTTGAAAATCGTCCTTGACTCTGATACTCCACATACAAATCTAGCAGTAAGTCCTGTTAGCGCCTACCTTCCCAGGAGATCTGGAATCAGACTGCTTCTCATCATGGTCTCTACCAGCATCTTCATGCATCTCTCAACTGACTTACCTCAGGGGTTTCCAGGCACTCTCCTTGCTTCTTATCTCACCCCCTAGGGCCTGTTTTCACCAGAGTGATCCTTTTACAGCATGGGTCAAATCATGTCACTATTCTCAAAACTTTTAAAAGGGCTTCCTATTAGGGGCGCCAGTTTAGTGAAAAGAATTTTCATTATAAAAATATGGAAGCAGGGGCGTCCGGGTGGCTCAGTCGGTTAAGTGTCTGCCGTCTGCTTAAGCCATGGTTCTTATTATTGGATACAGAACCGTACATGAGCTGGCCCTCCCACTACCTCTCTTAACCTCTTTCCTCCTCTTCTTGCCCCTTGATCTCTCTGCTCCTGCCATACTGCCTTCCTTGCCCATTTTGGTTTTCCTCCCAAATATATGCATTACCTTCTGGTCTAGGCCAGGATGTCATCTTATCAGTGAGGACTTTCTAAGCATCTTCCTTAGTCACTGCATATCCCCCTTCCCTACTTTATATTTCACCTTAGCATTTACCACCATTCAACAGACTATATATTTAACTTGTTTATTTCTCTCTCTTCAAGAATATAAGCTCTTTTACTCTTTTCTTCTCAGGAGGTTCTCACTTCCTAGAACATTGACTGGTGCTTGCTAGGTGCTTAGAAACTGTTGAACAAAGGTGTATATCCTATTTGATTGAACAGTCATTTATTGAGGATAACTACTATGTACAAGGCTCTCTGATAGATACTGGGTGTAAAACATAGGACGCATCTCTGCTTTCATCAAACCTATTATTTAGTGAAGGCCTCAGTATATAAATGAATAGACTTCAAATTCAATTCAAACAGTGATTAAGTATTCTAAGTAGAGGTGTGTACATGTCATTCTGGTGTGAATTGGAGAAAGAATTAGCTTCTTGGGGGGAAGTTGGGGACATTTGAATTGATTCTTGAAGATTTTGTTGACAGAGCTGAAAAGGGGTGAAAGGCATTAAAAGAAGCAAAAAAAAAAAAGTAGTAAAAAATATACAAAGACATAGAGAGATGAAAACACTGTGTTTGAGGAGCAGAGAGTGGTTGTGTGTTGCTGGACTAGAAAGTAGGTTTAGCTCAAACTGAAGAGCCTTCTAATCATATTAAAGAACTGACTCTTTCCTGTGAATATTGATGAGTTCCCAAAAGTTTTAAAGTAGAAAAAGGATGTGATCAGAGCTATGCTTTAGAAAGTTTTCCCAGGTTTTGATTTGAATTTCCCTGATGGCTAATGATGATGAACATTTTTTCATGTGTCTGTTAGCCATTTGCATGTCTTCTCTGGAGAAATGTCTGTTCATGTCTGCCCATTTTTTGACTTGATTATTTGTTTTTTGGGTGTTGAGTTTGAGAAGCTCTTTATAGATCTTGGATACCAGCCCTTTATCTGTAGTGTCATTTGCAAATATCTTCTCCCATTCTGTGGGTTGCCTCTTTGTTTTGTTGACTGTTTCCTTTGCTGTGCAGAAGCTTTTTATCTTGATGAAGTTGCAAAAGTTCATTTTTGCTTTTGTTTCACTAGCCTTTGGAGATGTATCTTGAAAGAAGTTGCAGTGGCCGATGTCAAAGAGGTTACTGCCTATGTTCTCTAGGATTTTGATGGATTCCTGTCTCACATTGAGGTCTTTTCATCCATTTTGAGTTTATCTTTGTGTATGGTGTTAGAGAATGGTCGAGTTTCATTCTTCTGTATATAGCTGTCCAATTTTCCCAGCACCATTTATTGAAGAGACTGTCCTTTTTCCATTGGATATTCTTTCCTGCTTTGTCGAAGATTAGTTAACCATAGAGTTGAGGGTCCATTTCTGGGTTCTCTATTCTGTTCCATTGATCTATGTGCCTATTTTTGTGCCAGTACCATGCTGTCTTGGTGATCACAGCTTTGTAATATAGCTTGAAATCAGGCAGTGTGATGCCCCCAGCTTTGGTTTTCTTTTTCAACATTTCCTTGGTGATTTGGGTCTTTTCTGATTCCATACAAATTTTAGGATTGTTTGTTCCAGCACTTTGAAAAAATGCCCTTGGTATTTTGATCAGGATGGCATTGAAGGTATAGATTGCTCTGGGTAGCATAGACATTTTAACAATGTTTATTCTTCTGATCCATGAGCATGGAATATTTTTCCATCTTTTTGTGTCTTCAATTTTCTTCATAAATGTTCTGTAGTTTCTAGAGTATAGATCCTTCACCTCTTTGGTTAGGTTTATTCCAAGGTATCTTAAGGTTTTTGGTGCTATTATAAATGGAATCGATTCCCTGATTTCTCTTTCTATAGTTACATTGTTAGTGTATAGGAAAGCAACTGATTTCTGTGCATTGATTTTGTATCCTGCCACATTACTGAATTGCTGCATGAGTTCTAGTGTTTTGGGGGTGGAGTACTTAGGTGATGCTTTGGAGGTAGACGAATTATTGCAAAAGTTCAGGCTTGAGATGACAGAGACCTGAATTATGACATTGGTAGAGGCAAGAAAGAAGGAGGAGGGGCAGGAGTTATTAAGCAGTGTTATCGATGGTGCTTGGTGACCTGCTGGATATGGGATGAGAAGGAGAGGAAATAGTTGGGTTGAAAATTCTGAGATTTCTCTTTGGGTGGCACCTAGAGGGGGGTTGGTGCTGAGAGGCCCAGGAAAAGAAGCAGCTGTGGAGAGGATGCTGTGTGGACCTTAATTTTTGGACATTTAAAAAAAATTTGTATTTGTTTATTTTTATTTTTATTTATTTAATTAATTTATTTTTAAGTAGGCTCCATGTCCATCATGGAGCCCAATGCAGGGCTTGAACTCATGACCCTGAGATCAAGATCTGAGCTGAGGGGTGCCTGAGTGGCTCAGTCAGTTAAGCATCTGCTTTCAGTTCAGGTCATGATCCTGGGGTCTTGGGATCGAGCCCCGTGCTTCTCCTTCTTCCCCTGCCTCTCCCCCTGCTTGTGCTCTCTAGCTCTCTCTCACTTGCTCTCTCAAATAAATAAATAACATCTTTAAAAAAAAAAAAAGACCTGAGCTGAAACCAAGAGTCGGACACTTAACTATCCGAGGCACCCAGGTGCTCCTGGACATGTTAAGTTTGACATGTTAAGTTTGAGGTGTCTCTGTTACAGGGAGGTAACATCTGTCTGTCATTTAGAATTGTGTCTTCATCTTAGGAGAAGGGGAGAGGTGAAGATAAAAATTGGTGAGTTTGCTTAGCATTGGATCTGAAAGCGGAGGAGTGGAACAGGTTCCTCCAATTGAGCTTGGGAAATGAAGCAATGAGGGACAAGGAGAGAGAAACCCTGAGAAAAACCAACAGTTAAGGAGCAGACAGAGGGTGCACAGCCCATGGAGGAGATGGAAAAGTCATGGCCAGAAGGTAAAAGAACTGGTATCTAATGTGCTTTCTTTTTCTGTCCTTCAGGAGGAGACTCGGTGTCCGACATCCCTGTCTATTGTTAAAGACAGAAGCCTAACTGAGAATCAGGAGACCGATGATGATGTCTTTGACCCTCCAATAGATCTGTCTTCAGATGAAGAATATTATGTCGAAGAAAGCAGATCTGCCAGGCTTAGAAAGTCAGGCAGGGAGCGCATTGATAATATCAAAAAGGCATTTTCCAAAGAAAACATGCAGAAGACACGGCAGAATTTTGACAAGAAAGTGAACAGAATTAGAACAAGAATAGTGACCCCAGAGAGGAGAGAAAGGCTAAGGCAGTCGGGAGAAAGGTTAAGGCAGTCGGGAGAGAGGCTGAAACAGTCAGGGGAAAGGTTTAAGAAATCCATTTCTAATGCAGCTCCCTCAAGGGAAGCTTTTAAGATGCGTAGCCTTCGGAAAGCTAAAGACCAAACTATGGCTGAAGATGCGGAGGAGGTCAGGGAGATGGGTGTGGACATCATTGCCAGGAGCGAGTCTCTGGGCCCCATCAGTGAGCTCTACACTGATGAGCGCAGTGAAACAGACCACAGGGAGGCCAGGGCGGTGTATCCTCCCATAGAAGGAGGAGAGATCCCCACCCCTGAGCCTTTAAAAGTTACTTTTAAACCCCAGGTGAAAGTGGAGGATGATGAATCTGTTTTGCTAGATTTAAAGCAATAATCATAAAGAGGAACTAAGCATAATATAAGTATAAATCTCTTAAATCACAAGCTTCTTGTTTAGTCATTTACATTTATAAAATAGTTATTTACATTTGTTCGTAGGAAAACATGAATGATATGGCTGGTTTCATTTCTGATGTTTAAAATCTTAAAGATAACACAAGTATTCTATACATTTCCTTATAACTTCCTTGGAAATTCCTTTTTCTCCCCTGGGCTTATATGATTCTATCAGCTTTCTAAGTCATTCTTATGGCAGCTGTGGATTTTTAAGTTCTTTTCTCTTGCCCAGCAGGAAAGCAGTTTCTTAGGGAGGGCCAGTTAGGTGTTTGGTGTCTAAAACATAGGAAGGGCAAATTTGTAGCCATCATTTGCAAGTGAACTCTCAAATTTGGTCTAGATGGGTGTTGTGGCCAAGCTCAAAGGGGAATTACCCATGTGTGGATTATGTCATCCATATGTTCAAAGAGATTAGTCAATTCATTAGTCAAATAGATTCATTAGGTGTAGTCACACATCTTTTTGATGCTTTTGTGTAAAAAATAGGAAGTTCTGCACTTGAGCATTTGGTTCTGGCATTATAGCTTTGCTTATACCAAGCCACTTGGCAGATCACCTGCTAGTAAACTCATCAGTAAAATGGAGAGGGTTTGTCTATCCCATCTCGGAGGACTGTTGTGAAGGCCAAAGGAAATGTTACACATTCTGGGGGAACAGCACATCCAGAGGAAAACAAACCCCACTGGTTCCTCAGGAACAGAATTGAAATAATTATACCTTCTGAAAAAGACTTGAGCGCCAAGCATTGAAGACCTAGGTTGGACAGAAGCTAAAGTTGGTCTTCAGAAGCCTTTTCACAGAATAAGGAATGAGAAATAAATGTTCGACATTTTTTTTTGTCAAAGATTAAAATCCAACCTTGGGTAGGGTCTTAAAATGTTTCCTGGAAACTCCTTTTCTAATTTTCTTTTGATTTAGAGCTATAGTAGACTAGAGCCATCTTTGAGCTGCATGAAGCGTAAAACTAAGTGTGTCTTCAAGAGGACTTTCTAAAGTCTTTCCTGATGCAGTGGGTTTGGAAATGACCTTATGTTTCTGTTTTCCAGAGCGAACCCCTCAGGGCCTGTCTGTCCAAAACAGTGATCATAGGAATTCATTGTAGCTGGTTTGGGAGGAAGCCAGACTCCACTTAACCATTAGCTTTAGATCTAGCCAATCTGGACCAATCTCTTCGAATGAGAGAAATGGTCATACTGGTTCTGCACTTCTGGTATGTTTAAATCTTCTGGTTTTATAATGGGGAAGAAATGATGGAATTGTTGAATTTGAAGAGTTTAGACAGGCAGCTTTCAGATGAATTTGGGGTGCTCCTGTAGTAGTTAAAATTTATAATAAATATACACAGATAGAGACAGACACACATATCAGCGTTAAAGTATTTGATTACCCAGATATTTGGGTTTGGGAGTTTAATTCAATATCATTCCCTCTTCATTCTGCAAGAATACATAAAGTCATGAATTGTGCATCTCAATTATCTTTTTATATTGAAAACTAAAGTGTTTACAACAGTCTTTGGAAAGAACAATTTAAAAAAATTTTTGTAGTTTAGAAAGAGCTTGGATGCCTCGTCACATATTTCCTTAAACCATAATAAATTTGAATTTTAAAAGGATAATATTATAAAGTTTGATGTTGGTATCCTATTTGTAAATATTTTCACTAATCAAATAACATGGCATGAATTTGATATAGTAACCCTTCTCATAATAGATATGTTTCTAAGTTAAGAAGAATATAAGAAGTTGTAAGCTTTTTCTTTTTTCTAACCCTACGCAGAGTAAATGTCAATTGGGCTAAAATATTTTTCTGTAAATATTACTGTCAAGGAATTTTTGTAAAGTTTGTTTGCTTACTGACCTATTATATCACCAGACTTGACATTATGGAACATTTCCCATATAGATATATCTGAATTTTGATGTGGAAAGCATTATAACCTGGTCAGCTTTTCATCCTGATAGACTTTGTACACCCCAGAAACACAATTGAATGTTACCAGAGTTTCACTGAAACCTTATACTGCTTTCTTGGTACTAGGATTTTTCCCTTCATATTGCTTCTGTCTCTTGACATTTTCCACCATATTTAGGGTATTTCTCGATTCTCCATTCATAATTTTTTCCCTTTTCACCCCATTTTCTTGATGAGTGTCTATTTATTATAGGCTGTAAAATCACACATCGCCATTTAATGCAAAGAATATTCTTGTCAAGGTCCCTTAGTTCAGAAGTTTCAGACAACACAGAACAGACTTTCTGATTCTCAACAATTTATTCAATAAAAACATGAGCAGGATTTATCTTTTTTTCCTTTTATGGGGCAAAATCGTGCAACATCCATAGACACCAAGGGCAGGGAGCCTCGGTGGTGTAGTTCTGTCTTCTACTCATGGCAGATCCAGGGGCTTTCCTCTGAGAGTTTATGGTGGCCTGGTTCTGGCTTGTTCGTTAAAACAGGCCAAATGTACAGTAGTGATGAGAGGAGCATGAAAATCCAGCTTGCTGGGAATGTGTTGGGGGGTGTGTGTGTGTGTGTGATCTCCTTTCGACAAGTTTTCATAAATTAAAAATACAAACTGAAATACAATATTTTCATTTTGACTCCATTCTTTGCCTTTTATGCACATTTAACGGTTTGGTTTAGAACGAAGCCTGAAGTTCATTGTCACTCTTACCAGGTAAAGAGCATGGGTTCTGTTACATAAAATATTTCACAGAATCATTGTTAGCTGTACAATTCCATTCCAGGCCCAAATTACTGAGCCTTTTTTTTTTCTGAGACATATTTTCTACAGCTTCTTTTATTGAATCTTACTAAAAAAAATTATAGTTTACATTCCCAAAATAAATTGCTCTGGCATATTTGAGTCAAGACTATGGGGAATGATGACTATGGTCTTATCCTCAATTCTATTTGAATTTTGGGCATGCTATTACCTAGTTTGAAAGTGAATGAAAAATGAAGAAGCCTTAGTGCTGAATTTTGTATATGATTCTTGGGACCAACTACCTCTGAGTTATGTGATGCATGAGGATTTGTAGCTGTCCTTACCAGGTCAGAATTTTTCAGTGTATTTCATAGGTAGATAGGGGACCTAGGATAAGTACCTCTTCACTGTGAGTCTACTAGGATATCCAAGGATCCCTGAGAGGATGGAGTGAAGTGGTAGAATGTACTCAGGCTTTGAATTTACTTTGTGCATTTTTTTAAAAGATTTTTATTTATTTATTTGACAGAGAGCACAAGTAGGCAGAGCGGGAGGGAGAGGGAGAAGCAGGCTCCCCGCCAAGCAGGGAGCACGATACGGGGCACAGTCACGACCTGAGCCGAAGGCAGACGCTTAACAGACTGAGCCACCCAGGCGCCCCCTTTGTTCATCTTTTTAAAATCAGCTGTGCTTGTCCAGCCTCTCCCCTCCCCCAACCGCTCTGCCTCTTGATGCCTTTGCTTATGCCATTTGTCTCCCTGTCATTCTGGGTGATGACTTTCAAGTTCAGTGATAATGTCAATTTCCTCATTTTAGCTTTCTTTGGTCACCTCCCACCCCTCAGGAAGGGTATGCTTAATTACTCCGTATATTCAATATATACAGCACATTTATATGCCAGCTTCTATGTCAGGCACTGAGGATTCAAAGATGAATAGAACACAGTCTGTGTCTCCCCCTCCCCTCCACTTTCCCAATCCTTATCCTGGGCTTACAGTGTTCTGGGAGACAGTCAAGCAAAAATTCAGCAACGTGAGTAGTGCTGTGTATAAGATGATGGAACTGTAGGAATGGAAGATGCTTTGTATAGAATTCTGATCATACATCTTTTGTAGCACTTACATTGTATTCTAGTTTATTTGTTTAACTGCCTTCTAGACTAGACTATGCTTCTCAAGGGCAGGAATTGTATTTTATTCCTCTTTGGGTCACCAGCACTTGGGGGAGCCTCCCATGTGCTAGCTATCATTAAATATCATGAAGGACATGGTTCTTGCAGTTAAGGATTTCTTCCCCTGGTGGAGGAGTTAGGTAGCCCAATATTGGTTTATTTTATTTTATTTTTTATTGTTATGTTAATCACCATACATTACATCATTAGTTTTTGAGGTAGTGTTCCATGATTCATTGTTTGCGTATAACACCCAGTGCTCCATTCAATACTTGCCCTCTTTAATACCCATCACCAGGCTAACCCATCCCCCACCCCCCTCCCCTCTAGAACCCTCAGTTTGTTTCTCAGAGTCCATAGTCTCTCATGGTTCATCTTGCCCTCCGATTTCCCCCCCCCTTCATTTTACCCTTCCTATCTTCTTTTTTTTTAACGTATAATGTATTAATTTGTTTCAGAGGTACAGGTCTGTGATTCATCAGTCTAACACAATTCACAGTGCTCACCATAGCACATACCCTCCCCAATGACTATCACCAATATTGTTTTGATAGGAGCCTCAGGTTTAAGAAAGGATGATGGGACCACGGAGGAAAAGGATCTAACAAGCGGGCTAGGGGCTGCCAGGGAAAGCTAGAGAAAATGATGCTTCAGTTGCCATTTGAAGACTAATGAAGAGTCAGCTAAATAACAGAATTCAAGGCAAGATTCAGTTATGGAGGTTGTGTGAAGGTGTTTTGGGTTTTATGTCAAAGGCCACAGAGAGCCATTGATGGATTTTAAGCCATGGAGTGCTATGATTTGTTTACAAAAGGATGCTCTTATTACCATACCAGAGGCAGGGAGACCAGTTACTAGGGCCTTTATGTTTTCCTAGGTGAGAGAGTAGCACCTGCCCTATAGCATTAACAGAACTGTGAACGGGGGTGAGGGGGAGTGGGGGGGCGCCTGGGTGGCTCAGTCATTAAGCGTCTGCCTTCGGCTCAGGTCATGGTCCCAGGGTCCTGGGATCGAGCCCCACGTTGGGCTCCCTGCTCAGCGGGAAGCCTGCTTCTCCCTCTCCCACTTCCCCTGCTTGTGTACCCTCTCTCACTGTCTCTCTCTCTGTGTCAAATAAATAAAATCTTAAAAAAAAAACAACTGTGAACGGTATAAACTTGGATGTGGCTTGTGATGGGGGAGAAAATGATAACTAGAACTTGGGCAAGTAGCTTTGCCATTCACTGAGATAGGAAATAAAATATTCTGTCCAGGGATGTTAAGACCACATTCTCCCGATGCTCCTCTTACTCTCTGCTCCGATAACCTTGGTTCCTGGTTCTTGGCCTGAATGCCAAAGGAGAGCCATGCCTGTACTCCATAAGTTCCTAAATTAGACGTCTGCCTAATCAAGCCGTTAGGTTCTCACTCATGTTTGAAGCAAAGCCTGATTTCCTGGCTCTAGCGAGTGTGTTGTCCTAGCCACTAGGACTCCAAAGTCCTTGAGAAGCAGCATTGTCTTTCAGGTTTAAGGCAACTGTGAGAACTTCTCCCATCTATGTCTTTGCTCAAGGCCAGATTTCTGCTTGCTCATTGTATGGTCCAAAGAAAAGCTTCTCCTGATTCTTAGAATGGATGTGTTTTGTTTCTTTTTTCCTAATATTCGTTGTTTGGCACCTGAAGATTCCATTTAGAGCTGTGATTGACAGTGTCAAAGCAGCTGACATAGTAAAAACTGCTATAACCTGGTACAGTGACCAAGGCCAATTACCCAGTTTTATGTAGCTACTCCTATCAGCTGCCATGGTTCAATCTCATTGTGGCTACTGTGGTTGCAAATCTAATTCCTTGGTGTCTTTGGTGTTATGTCGGAGTCATGGCCTCACAAATGTATTAGGGGTTTGAAGATGGGGTCTGATGCAACCCATTTTGTTTTCTCCAAGGTTCTGGCTGATAGAAGAGTTCATATGAGGATTGTCAGCAAAATGGAGACCAAGGTGTCATTATTACTGGCTGGCAAAAGTCCAGTAAATCTCTCAAATATAGAGCATCTGGTAAATTCTGTTGGAAACTGTGACTTAGACCTAAGACAGGAGATTTTTTTTTTTTTTTAAAGATTTAATTTTTTTATTTGACAGAGCAGGAACACAAGCAGGGGGAGTTGGAGAGGGAGTAGCAGGCTTCCCGCTGAGCAGGGAGCCCAATGCGGGGCTCAATCCCAGGACCCTGGGATCATGACCTGAGCCGAAAGCAGACACTTAACAACTGAGCCACCCAGGCGCCCAAGACAGGTGATTTCTGTCTGCCTGCCTGCTCTAGGGTGGCAATCGGGAGAGCAGCAAGGTTTGTGGTGTGGAAGCAGAGTTCATTTTATCAGCTAGTAGTGAAACCCACAGGCCTGCCTCACATGCTTACCCACAGGGAGCAGCAGGAATGGAAGACCTCCCCTCAGGTTAGCAGGTAGCAAGGAGACGAGAGGCAGAGAGACTGGGGGTCCTAGGCCATAAAACCCACCACACCAGAACGTATGGTCCAATTTGAAGCCACAGCCTGGTTTGTGCTGTTGAGGCCTTAAGTGCAGAGTTAAACAGCCCCGTGAAGGTAGCTGCTACTCCTCATAGGCCTAGTTTGGACACACTGAATTGAGGTGCTCATCTCCTTGGTAGGACCAAGGGGAGGGTCTCAGGCAAGTAGGTCATAGTCCAGAGGAGAGGGCTGGAGAAACACGGTTGTTAGATAAAGTACAGAAAAGTGAAATTGTGTGTTTTTATGACAAAATTGGGGCAGTTGGACTTCGAAGGAAGAAGTTGGCTACCTTCTAAATTAAGCTATTTTCTGAACAATTCTTGGGCTCTCATTTCAAGAACAATTTTCTCATCAGTCTGTGACCGTCATTACCTTTGTAAGAGCAGGAATTCTCTGTCCTCAAACATTGTCTGGTTTCTAAACCTTCCTAATATCATTCACTTAAAAATAAGAGAAACAATTAGGTATTGTTCTAAGCTTAAATTTAGAACTAGAATGAGCGCCACAATCTGGGGGGTTTGGTTCACTTTCTTGCTGTGAGTCCATTAAGGTATTACTCCTGGCTGAAATTTGCTTACTGCATAATGCTGTAAAGCAGCCAAGTTATCCTTGAAATCTTGTGGGCTAATATTCATAACTTATCAGAGTCTCATTAGGCCTTTTATCTAAATAAGCTTTAAATTCCCAACAAACTGGTTATGTAAATATATTGTTTTAAGGTAAAGTAAAATCCATTGAAATGAGTTTGCCATTTTAATTGTATCAGCACCTTTCAAGTGGCCACATTTATTTGGAATGTTTCCATAAGGAGAAGAAATAATAGGATTATGCATGGGATGTGCTTGGCTGTAGTTCAAAGCAATGGAGAAGATTTCAGAGGGAAACATTCATATGCTTGTTGGCTGTAAAGAAACACGACTAAATTTTCTTAAACATGAGAGAAAATATCCAAATAGATCACATGTTGTAGATCCATAGGAAAGTGCACCAAAATGTTCTCTATTTGAAACTCCTACATATTTCTCATATTAAACAGCAGCATTACCAGTAAAGCTGTGTTGGAGAGTAAAATCACTTAAGATTTACTTAAATGTATTTCTTAAAAAATCATCATTTTCCAGTGATAATTTGCTTAAGCATCTCCCTCCGCACCCCCCCCCCCCCCCCCCCGCCCAGAATGACTGCATTTGTGAGGGTAGAGGGGCTGGAAAGAAGCTAAATAATTGGTTTGGGTCCAGAGGAGCCTGAATTTACTCCTAATGGTTTGATGGAACCTACACCATATGCATATGGTGGATTATTTTTCTTGGCTTCCGTTTTTTTTTTTTTTTTTTTTTTTTGCAGAAAGGACAATGATTATTTTTTTCCCAAGGGCATGAGGTGTAGGAATGAGAGAATGGACATGGAAATCATGAAACTTAATTGAGTCTTCCGGGCAAAAATACAACTCAGCTTTGAATTAAAGATCAAAGCCAGGAACACCTTTAAATAGTGCATATTGAATAATCTGGAGAAAGGTAATTGGGTAGTTTTTATTGTTATTGAGGACAAAGCAAAATAAGTGGGTTTCAAATGCAGGGGAAGGGAATTGGGTTACCCACAAAGGCTCCTACTCTGCAGAAAACATCTTTCAGGAACAGTTTAAGAATTGAACAATCTATTTGGAGGCAGGGTAGTAAATATGCCTAAAGATGAATGCATGCATCATGTTTTTGTTGTTCCAGTTTTCCACAGTGGGCAGCCATGATTGTCATATAGTTCTTTTTGTAAAACCTTTTAGATATTGAGCATGCATTCTCTCTGAGATGTTACAAGAGCAAGAGACTTTGCTTCTCATCAATAAGATAATGTCTCATACTTCCCACAATTCAATGCCTTCTATATATTAGGTATTTAATAAGTATTTACTGA
This sequence comes from Callorhinus ursinus, assembly GCF_003265705.2. Taxonomy (NCBI): domain Eukaryota; kingdom Metazoa; phylum Chordata; class Mammalia; order Carnivora; family Otariidae; genus Callorhinus; species Callorhinus ursinus. The sequence goes on along the minus strand of NW_027397086.1, from coordinate 27,546,446 downwards.
ATGAAAACAAATGACTCTGAAGTATGAGATCTTTTCTGAGTATCTTTGAGTTAAGGTAATCCATTTATATGGTATTTAATTGAGCACCACCTATAAGCCTGGTACTATTCTAGGCTCTGGGAATAAAGCAGTGAATAATACAAAAGTTGCTGCTTTCAGAGAGCTAACATTCCAGAGAGACACTGACAGTAAATGTAATATTTCAGGTGATAAGTATTATGAAGAAAAATAAGAATGGGGAGGGGGTAGGGCATTATGGGTGTTGTGGTGCAAGTTGGATGCCATTTTACAAAGGGTTGTCTGGGAGGGCCTCTCTTGAGATGGTGGCCACAGTGTCCTGATTCGGTGGGTTCAGGGAACAGTGTGGCTGAAGTGGGTGAGGATGGGAATGGAGGAGTGGGTGTCATAGGCTGTGGTAAGGAGTTTGGTTTTTATTCTGAATGAGAAGGGAACTGGACCTTGCTGAGCAGAGAAGTGACACGATCTAATGTATTGATCTAATTATACTTGTTGAAAAATCAAACTATGGTGTTGGTAAAAAGAGCTAACTACAATTACACTGCAAAAAAAAAAAAAAAAAAAAAAAGTCACCCAAACTCCAAACGTTTTCCAGTTCATGCTCCCTCCTTAATAGCTTACTCCTTGGTCCCATCCCAGTAAACCCCATTGCAGCTCAAGGCTGACATCTAGTGGATACTTTCATAACTTTATAAACCTATGGTTTGGGAAACGTAATAGCTCTCGATTAGGAATAGAGGGTGAGCTTTAACAGAATCAAAAACAGGATAATAAACAGTTATTATTAGGACAAGACTACAGCAGATTTGCCTTCTTGTTTTTCTTTGGCTCATATTCAGGTGAGTTTGTATTTTTCTAGCAAATATTTTTTAAAGCTGTTGGGTTTAGCTGCCAGAAGATTGGAGCATCCAAATCATAGGCTGGTGAGGAGGGAATAAGTCAGGACCAGTGAAATCAACCAGGAGAAAGTGCTCTGGTTCTAGGGGTGGCCCTCAAAAGGTAGGCTGTGGTTTGTTGTATGGGGTTTTGTGGACACTGATTTACAAAATAGGTCTGATCTCATGAGTTGGGCATGATGGGAGGAAGTTCAAGGCAGTGTGGAAATACTCATGTGAGGTTGGATGTTTCCAAAGCTTAGGTAGGGTATTTCAGTGTATTAGTCAATAGCTTTAGCTTTATAATTAGACATCTGGCTTCATGTCTTATTCTGCCATTTACTGGTTGCGAGAACTTATACAAGTTGCACTCTGTATCTCAATGTCTAAATAGTACCCACTTCATAAAGATGCTTTATTAAGTCATTTAATTTATATAAAGCACTTAACACACTGGCATTTAGTAATCAGTCAATAATAGCTAGGAGTTACTCTTCAGAGGAACCATAAGTAGCCATTAGAAGTAGAGAAACAGCCTATTGTAATAATATTATCTTCATTGAATATAGCAGAATGTAGCTTTTAACACTTTTATATATCTATATGATCCATTTTATCTACATTAACAGGGGTGGTTGAATATTCTGCTTAACTAAGGTACATCATTTATGCTACACAGAGATTAAAACTGTTCATTGGCTTTCATTACTTGTAGGGAAAAAAGGCCCAAATATCTAGCTCTGCATGACCTGGTTTCTGCCTGCCTCTTCATTTTCATCTCTTACTGCTCTTCCCTCTCAGTTTCTGCGTGGCAGACGTGCTGGTCTTTCAGGTCCTCCAGCTCCTTGTCCCATCTGTCACAAGACTTTGCAAAGGCAGTTTCCTTATCTTGTCCACACCTCTCCACTCCCTTTCCAATCCAATAGCCATGCATGTACCTAGTAAATCCCCACTCGTCTTTGACACTTCTTCAGGGAAACTTTCCCTGTCTCCACCCTAGTACTCTGCTGGGCAAGCCTCCTTTCTTGTAAGATCTCATAGCATTCTGTTATTTATTTATTTATTTATTTATTTATTTATTTATTTATTTATGGTGATGTTGCACAATTCTGGAATTCTGCACTTTTAATTTTTCTTCAGAACACGTATCATAGTTTTAAAGTATATATTTGGAGGATTGTTCACTTCCCAACTTGAAAGCTGAAACTATGTCTGCTTCACCCATTACTTTGTTCCTGCCACAGTGCCTGGTGCATTTAGACACTCAAATATAAGTATTTTTTGAATAGTGAAGAGAGTAGTCTAAAGAAGGAGGGATCTTGCTTGCAATTAAAATGTAGAAATAGGTAAAACTCTTGGTGGCTGAATATGGGGATGTAGTGGGTACTGTGGTGTGATGCCCAATTTTCCTCTTTTAGAAAAGGCTCTCGTCCCTCCAGATGCTGAGAATTTTGATGGCTGATGCCTCTCTCAGCTTAGACCCTCTATAGGAATTGCCCTCAGCACAGAGAGCCACCCACCTAAGGCATACACCTTCCTGAAAGCAGCCCACATCCAGTGACAGGTTAATTGGGGGGTTTGTGCTCCACATTTTGCCTCAGTGTGGAACAATTCTGAAAGGCCATTCCAGGTCACCATGGGATTGGCTGAGGGCACTGTCTGAACTGCATTAACTATTCAACTCCCTCCACCTCAGCCTCCCTCCCTCAGTCCTACAGGTGCTATTCTTCAGAGCACCCCCTCCCAACCACCGGCACTCAAGTCTCAAGAGTCTTTTTCCTAGGGAACAGACCCACAACTGGGCATGAGGGCGAGGGAGGAGTCTATGGTAGCTGCTCCATTTTTGGCTTGAGACAGCACATGATGCCATCCACTGAGATGAGGAGCACAGGAAAACGATAATATACAGAAATTGAAGCAGGTTTGCTGAAAAAGGTAAGTTTTAGAGATGTCAAGTCTGAGGTTCCTGTGGGATATCCAAGAGTCTGAAGCTCAGAAGAAAGATCTAGGCTAGAGGTATGGAATTAGGGTCATTGACACTGCAAAACAGTGACATGAAAGAGTTCACCTATGCAAAGAGAGTGAAAGAAACAGGACTGGTGTGACCTGGGAACCAGAAGAGGGAGGCAGGACAAGGAAGACAAACTTATGGCCGATAAAGAGTTATTACAGGTAGGAAAACGAGAGGAGTGTGAGCATTATGGATACCATTGGGAGCGCAGAGGGGTTTACAGAGATTTCATGCAGACGTGTCAGGTGTGGAGAGTGCAGCACGGAAATGTTTGTTCATTGTATCTAATGGCACTTGCTGGGGACAGTTTTAGTGGAGTGGGTACAGGAAGCGAGGTTCCAGTGAAGTAAATGGGGTAGGAGGGAAGAAGAGATGGATATGGTAAACTTTTACAGTTTTCATGAGATAGGAAGAACGAGGAGACGTAGAGACAGCAGTGAGAACCCAAGACAACAGAAGGATATTTATATATAAATGATGGGGAGATGGGCTGAAAGAAAATGTGCAGTTAGAAAAGTATAAAGTGGAGGCTACAGGAGTGACTAGAAGTTCTTGAGAAAGTGAAAGAGGATTGAACACACAAGATAAATCTCGGAGAAGTGGAGCCAAATTACTAATACGGAAGGAAAATGAGTAGACATCGAGGGAGGTAACAGTAGCTACAAATTATTTATGCTCTTTAAGTATCAGGAACTTTTAGTAATTTCTTTAACCCTCACAACAAATCTTCAAGTAGATTACCACCCCACCTGTCCGGAGCAGGTGCTGCGAAGGGGGCGGGACCTCGTTTCTGATAGGCTCCCTGCCTTCCTGGAGCCCTGCCCAGTCCCACAGGTAGGCGGGTAAGCACACGCTTCCAGGCAGGCGGGCCGTGGAGGGGAGTGCTCTCCAGAACCGGGTTTGTTCCAGATGCCACCCCTCACCAACTTGAAACGGGTTCTACAAGGAAGCAGGAGGAGTGAAGACTGCATCTCTCGAAGGAGGCTACAGGAGTGGAGAAGATGGACGCGGAATACGGGCTGGATGACGCATGCGCGCTGCAGGAGCGACGGAGGGGGGGGGCCCGCTTCAGTGCGCAGGCGCCGAGATGCGGCAGGGGGTTTGTCTCCCGAGCGTCGGGATACTTGTTCTGCGCCTGACTGGAGCCCCGTGTGACCCCGCAGTTTGATTTGTAGAAATTGTGTTAATAAAAAATTGGTGGCGATCTAACCATCCACCAATAGGGAATTCGTTAATTAAAATATAATTATGTACTTATACTGGAACAGTCTGCGGTTCCACCCGTGCAACCCAGAAGTTTGGAGAGTGTGTTGGTCTGTTTACAGTCTACCAATATTTTCTTGAGCTGGTATTATGGCTGACAGCCACGCTGTTAATTCAAAGCTTTGTGCGTAGGCAAGAGCAGTTACCTTCCTATAGGTGAAATTAGATTTAGGAACCGGTTGCAGTTATGAGGAGAACAATGATGAATGAGTTCTACCTGCGCCAGGTGGGTCTGTGGTAGGGAGCCGGCGTGATGGTCACTTGGATAAGAACTCTCCTAAAGGGCCTTTCTCAGGGGTAAGGGGTCCTCAGCAGAGGGGGCAGGAGCTGTACTGTTAGATGCAGAAGTTGAGCGGCTTGCTGGAGGAGAGGCATTGCAGGAGAAACCTATGAAAGTGCTCCATAAGAAAAAGAATCAGCCCTGAGGGTTTGCTGGAAGTCACCATTGTTTCCCATATTTCCCAGGTGGGAGTCAAGACAGTAATACACTGCGACTCCTCAACTGCAAACTCTCCGAGGGATCCTGCGGAGGTCCCCTCCGCTAAGCTTCAAGTTAGAGGCAAGCCTCTCATACCCAGCACCTTTGGTTGGGAGATCAGCAGGGCTCCAAAGAAGTCCTCCACCCTCTTCCAAACTATACTCTTCTTACCCTTTTATATCTTCTTTATGGGCAGGATGATGGTTTCAAGGTTTTTAGCCAAGTCCTCCTTTGCAAACTCACCACCAGGATGGTCTGTTTCACTACTGATTCATGCCTCCAAATATTTTGATATATTGGTCAATGCCATCAAAATATGGTTTTGATGCTACAGCATTATCAGAGTCAATCTGCAGGGAGCAAGGAAAACTTTCATGGAATAAAGGAGCTTGGTCAGCTCTCTGTCAGAAACCAAGGCTATCCCTAGATTCAGAGTTGTCCAAATCCCAGTTCCACTGAATAAGCAGAGCTCAATTCTTTTTTTTCTCCCAAGTTCTTATTTAAATTCCAGTTAGTTGTTAGTTTCAGGTGTAGAATTTAGTGATTCATCACTTACATGCACTACCCAGTGCTCATCACAAGTGCTCTTACTAGCAGAGCTCAATTCTAAACTAGCTCTTTTTCAGTGTACTTCCTGTGGGTGCCCTTACATCGAGAGAGCTGAGATCAAAGAAGTGCCAGCAGAAGGACACTGTGTTCTTTTCCCACAGATTATCTCAGGCATGTCTTAGAACTTCTTTAGCCACTCTCAGATAATAAAAAGTCCTTGAGTCACTTTCAGACACAAGAGTAATCTTTGAGTAATTAAAATTCCAGTCCAGTGTTATATAATGACTTTACTCATCTAAAAGCTTCTGTCCATCTTTATTTCAGGCCTGGTGAAAAAAGTATCAAACCACGTAGAAGGGTTTATTACAAAATTACTGCCCCACTCCTCTCCCCTACCCAGTTCTACTCCCCAGAAGGAGCCATTATAACTCCTGTTTGTTTTTGTTTTTAGTAAATTTTAGCTTTGACAAATTTACTTCAACCCTGGCTTCTCAAGCAGTATTCAAGTTCTACCAGCTGGTGATATTAATGCTTCAGAGAAGTGAGGAGTGACTCCTTACAGACAAGCTGTGGCACTTTACCCTCTTCACCTGGACCTTGCCCCCCTGATCTTGAAACAGCAGGTGAATTGAAAGCCTGTATGAAGTGCAGAAGACCAGGCTTGCTGTCTGTTAAAATAATAATAATAATAATAATAATAATAATAAATCATTCATTTAAAAGCTTTTTAAAAATAGGAATGATGGTTTGTTACAAATCATACTCACTTTTCTCTAGTAACTTTTTAGACCTAAAGGCCTGCTTTGGCAAGTGTGGCTGTGGTAGTGTTTGCATGGATTAAGTGTAGGTTGATTGTACCTGATGTGTTTGGTAAGCCTGGCAAGTCTGTCTCTTGGGAGCAATACTACTCCTGTGCCTTTTGTCTGCAAAGAATTGCCTCAGTGCAGCTAATGCTGTCAGTCTCTTGTCTTAGGACCCATGACAGCTGACCCTCCTTGCTCTCTCAGCCATGCTTACTAAGGCAGCACTTCTGCAAATCCAGTGAGCACAGGGGCATAAACCACGCTATTTGGTGTCTTTTCTGTAGTCCATGGTGGAACACACTAGTGTATTCCATTTTTTTTAAAGATTTTATTTATTTATTTGTCAGAGAATGAGAGGGGACACAAGGAGGGGGAGCGGCAGGAAGAGGGAGAAGCAGGCTCCCTCCATCAGGGAGCCTGATGTGGGACTCCATCCCAGGACCCTGGGATCATGACCTGAGCCCAAGGCAGACGCTTAACCGACTGAGCCACCCAGGCATCCCCATACTAGTGTATTCTGTCCAGCACCTTATAGGTTATTATCGCGTTCTCCACTCTCTCTCCTCCTCTCTCTCTACTACTTAGTACCTCCTACACTGGCCTATTTGCTCCTCTTTTAGAAGGCTCTCCACATAGAGGCCAATCAGCTTCAGATCCACTGTGCATTTGTAACTGAGCCAACTGAAAGTTTGTCAGTTCCATGCACAGTGAGCCAATAAAGGACTGACATCAAGCTTTTATAGTGAAGAAAGATAGGCTATATATTGGTATGGAGAATGAGGGACTAAAGTTCAACGTCCCAAACTCCCCAATGGCTTACAAATGAGGGTTTTTAAGCGCAAAATTTGAAGAAGGGGTCTCCTGAGAAGGTGGACGCTATTGATTGCAGGTCTGTATAGTCATGTTAGCAGATGTTACTTAGCTTCTGGTGCCCCTTCATCTGGTGCCCCTTCATCAGCCCTGTTCTATCTCAAGGGACTTGGAATCTGAAAAATATCTTTATTTCTTATGTTAGAGATTTTTTAGGTACATGTGGTGCTCATGTGTTCAGGATAGCGCCGATTAGCTGCCTGTATGTGCCCATACTAACTACTTATATGTGTGTAAGCTAGCGTGGTTACATTTCTTTATGTTCCTTTGAATGATAAACAAGCATTACTATCTCTTGGGCCTGGGTCTGTGTCCTTTCCGGCCAAGCCTGGGGTGGATATAACCTCTAATGTTCTTTCATCCAAACTAGCAAGATGGATGCTGGCTTCAAATTGCCTGCTCTGCGGGGTCCTTTAAGTATTTTTCTGTTACCAGCAGACGATGCTAAACTTCGTCAGTAGAGGGCACCGGAGACACACTGGAGGAGGAAAAGCTTTTCTTTCCTAGTTGGGATGTCCTGCTCTCTGCAGTCTCCGTTGTGCTTGGGCTTTCCAGTGCCCAGCTTCTCCAGGACCAGGTTCCTGAGCCCAGCTTCTGTAGTTCTCTGTGGCCAGCAGTGCCTAGCAGCCAGAAACTTCTCATGGGCCCCCCACCTTAGGTAGTTTCATGGTGGAGTGCCTCCAGAGAATTACCTCCCTTTGAAGGGCTGCCCCTGGCACCCAGAGGGGGCATTTGCTGCAAGTTGCAGCATTGTGACTTCTCTGCCATCCAGGGAGCCACCAGAGGTTCCCTCTCCAGCAAGGTTTGGGGCTCAACCCTGGGAGTAGGGAGGCCTTTGCTTGCGGTGTGGCTGCTCCTTATGTCTGCTATGCCTATATTTTTTAGAGTTCTCATTATTTCAATCTCCTGTTAAATAGTAAGTCTTGATTTAAATTTTCCCTGTTCAAATTACTGTGTAGTTTCTGTATCCTGACTGGACCCTGACTGATACGTTCAACCTTTTTGAAATGTAAATCTGGTTTTGTCACTCCTCCTTGTTTAAGACCATGTTATGGTTTCACTCTGCTTATAGGATAAAGAAAACCCCCTCATTTTCATGGTTTCTGAGGCTCTGTCCAATCTATTCTCTCTTTCCCTCCTTGGCCTTATCTCATACCAGAGTCTCCCTTGCTTTCCTCCTGCAGCAGAGTTTTTATGGACACTGTTCCCTTTCCCTGAAATCATCTTTTTTTTTTTTTTATGAATTTTGGGGAAAGTCGTTTTCTTTCTTTTTTTTTTTTAAAAGATTTTATTTATTTATTTCAGAGAGAGAGAGAATGAGAGATAGAAAGCACAAGAGGGAAGAGGGTCAGAGGGAGAAGCAGACTCCCCGCTGAGCAGGGAGCCCGATGCGGGACTCGATCCCGGGACTCCAGGATCATGACCTGAGCCGAAGGCAGTCGCTTAACCAACTGAGCCACCCAGGCGCCCTCCCTGAAATCATCTTTCCTCACTTTCTCACCTGGGAAATCCCTGTTCCTGTTCAGGGACATCTCATTTTCAGGGTCACTTTCTCCACTTTCCCTGTCTAGGTTGAGTCTCTTGTATTCACTTGCAGGGCAGCATGTAAGGCTCCTTCAGACCATTTTCCATGGTTGTAACTTTACGTATGTTGTACAATTTTTTTTTTTTGAGAACCATCTGCAGTCCTACAGATTGTAAACTCCTTGAGGACAAGGGACTGTGGCCTTTTTTGCTCGCTGTATGGCCCTTGCATCTAGCACATGTGGCCGAGTGCCTGTTAGAAAGCAGGCATTCCACCTCAAGCAGGTGTCTTGGTGCAACGATTTCCCTCTCCTTACTCCAATCTGCCACAAGATGGCAGGTTAAGACACTCTGGTACTTCATTTCCTTTGGGATAAGAAGTGGTGCTTCAGGCTGAAATGAGTTTCTGGGCCAGAAGAGGATCCCTTAAAAGTGAGATTGAGTCACATATTACAGAAGATTTCTCTGAAAATGCCCTCTGCATCTGCACTTCTTTACGGAGTCTGAGGAACAATCTGGAATGCTAATAAGCAAGACAAAGGAGAGATTCTTGTTTGCTTGCCTGAGGTGCTATTTTTCTAGAGAGCGGTTCTAGAAAACAAGACCGCTGAACTCTGATTCATGTGGGAAAAAAGGTGGGAAGTATTTACTGCCCCTCTCCTCATACTTTGTTTTGCATTAACTGTGATTTCTAGAGGAAAAGTCAGCAAACTATGGCCTGAGGGCCAAATCTGGCTCTCTGCCCGTTTTTTTGTAAATGAATTTAATTGGAACTCAGCCATATCCATTTGTTGACATATTGTCAGTCTTTTGCACAACTGTGAATAGTTGTGACAGAGACCATATGGTCAGCCAAGCCAAAAATATTTACTATTTGGCCCTTTAAGTCAAAATCGGGGAAATTTTGGTCTAGAGGAATGCAAACATTTAGAAGCCTTAATATCTGGTTAGCATTGAGCTGTCTTTTCATAAAAAGTAGTAATTTGAGGGGCGCCTGAGTGGCTCAGTCGTTAAGCGTCTGCCTTCAGCTCAGGTCATGATCCCAGGGTCCTGGGATCAAGCCCCGCATCGGGCTCCCCGCTTTGCAAGAAGCCTGCTTCTCCCTCTCCCACTCTCACACAATGCTCTGCTTGTGTTCCCTCTCTCGCTATCTCTGTCTCTGTCAAATAAATAAATAAAATCTTAAAAAAAATAGTAGTGATTTGATCTTTTGGGGAAAGATCTATCTTTCTTTCCAAGAAGCAAACATTCTGGATGGGGATGATATGTATTCCTTGAATTTTCTTAGAAGTTGTACCCATATGGGCGCCTGGGTGGCTCAGTTGGTTAAGCGACTTCCTTCGGCTCAGGTCATGATCCCAGAGTCCTGGAATCGAGTCCTGCATCAGGCTCCTTGATTGGCAGGGAGTCTGCTTCTCCCTCTGACCCTAACCCCTCTTGTGCTCTCTCTCTCACTCTCTCTTTCTCTCAAATAAATAAATAAAAAAAAATCTTAAAAAAAATTGTACTCATGTAAGTCAGAATTATATTTATTAATTCTTTTCAGGAATTACACATTTAAGTGTGCTATATCTTTTCTTTTTTTAAGTAGAAAATATGGGCATATGTGATGTAAATTCTTTGTAGTTTCTTAGCATGCTTTCCCATAGGAAGACTAATAAGTCACTGTTATACTAATTATTTCATTTGTCAAGATACCAACCAAAGGCCCTGTAGCTATTTACCTTTCATTCAGTAAATATTCTTGTGATGAATGGTGTGGCTTATGTTGGGGAGGAAAGATATTATTCTACCTTTCAAGTTCTTTTGGCTGATCTAAGAATTATTGCCACGAGACAGATTAATAGGAAAAAATGAAATTTAATTACATATACATGGGGAATCCGCATAAAAATGAGATTCCAAAGACAGTCAGGAAAAATGAGGTTTATGTGTCATTCTGGCCTAAGGAGAAGGGGGTAGGGGCCTGGGGCTTCTAAGGGAAGGAATGCAATTCACAAGAAGAATAGAAAGTAAATTTTTGGTGAACACATTTGTTGGGCCATACGGGAACAATGGGACATAGAGTGGATTTAGATCAAGTGGGCCTTGCTAGGTTCCTCCCTGTCTACCATATCTAGTTCATATTACACTATAGGTATCCATGGTGATGGCTCCTTTTCTGAAGCAGGTCCTCTATCTAAATTCTTTGGGGCAGGTACAAGGGAGGCACAAAAAGAGAAAAACTTCTTGAGTCTTCTGTTTCTTAAAAATAACCTGAAATAATCCACATGCCAAGGAGGCATATGTTGGGATAGCAAATTTTGCCCCCTACACTTATTTAAGAGTTTGTAAGTGCCCAGTAATTGCGAAGTCAGAATCACGTTAATTCATTTTGCAGGTTCTAAATAGTAAAATACATTTTCTGCAGATTTTCCTGACAAAACATTTTAGGTAAAGATAGTGGATAGTCCTTACAGTTTCTCAGTGCTCTTATACTTACAGAAACAGGCAAATCAGAACCAAGGTAGTTAGTTTTAAGCACACACAGATAAGAGATTAGCTGTCCCCTATTAGATCCCTTTAGTGTAGGCAGATGATTGCTCTGGCCCAGTGGGGAGGTCTCTTTTTGGCAAGGTCTGCAGAAAGAAGCTGCCAGAAGGGAAAATTCTCTGCTTATGAGTATTGGTAGAGAACAAGGCAGGTAGGCTGTCCACCCTCCTCATCACTGTACATTTTTTGTGGAAAGTTCAGGCTTGTATGGGAAACCCATCTTTATGGCAAGGTAGTTATGGAATAGGATTTCCTCATCTACTTAAGAAGGGCATTGGGGGTGCAGGTGGTGGCTGGCTTAGTTGGTAGAGCATGTGACTCTTGATCTTGGGGTTGTGGGTTCTGATGTAGTTTTTGAATGTAGGTGAGGTCCGGAGCCGACAGCCGAGAAAGAATTCTTGAGACATCTTTGGTGCAAAAAACAGTGATTTTATTAAAGCACGGGGACAGGACCTGTGGGCAGAAAGAGCTGCTGCACTGGGGACATGAGGAGAGGCCCATTATGTACTTTAAAAAATTTTTTATTGTTATGTTAATCACCATATATTACGTCATTAGTTTTTGATGTAGTGTTCCATGATTCATTGTTTGTGCATAACACCCAGTGCTCCACACAGAATGTGCCCTCTTTAATACCCATCACCAGGCTAACCCATCCCCCCACCTTCCTCCCCTCTAGAACCCTCAGTTTGTTTTTCAGAGTCCATCGTCTCTTATGGTTCATCGCCCCCTCCGACTTACTCCCCTTCATTCTTCCCCTCCTACTATCTTCTTCTTTTTCTTTTATCTTAACATATATTGCATTATTTGTTTCAGAGGTACAGATCTGTGATTCAACAGTCTTGCACAATTCACAGCACTCACCATAGCACATACCCTCCCCAATGTCTATCACCCAGCCACCCCATCCCTCCCGCCCCCCACCACTCCAGCAACCCTCAGTTTGTTTCCTGAGATTAAGAATTCCTCATATCAGTGAGATCATATGATCCATGTCTTTCTCTGATTGATTTATTTCACTCAGTATAACACCCTCCAGTTCCATCCACGTCGTTGCAAATGGCAAGATCTCATTCCTTT